>NW_026961698.1:0-94657 GCF_963924245.1 Chroicocephalus ridibundus
CTCCCACATGGAAAGTGCCAGGAGGGAGAAGTGGCGATTATGTTTAGACTTTCTCGGAACTGCTTCAAATCAACTAGATATCTTTGTGCTGTAAATCTCCCAACAGCCAAACGCAAAAGCAGCAAACATCTCGCTGTATGTCCCACATCCAAAGTGCCAAGAGAGAGCTTGCTCTCCCTCTCTTTGAGTACTGTTTTCACTGTGCCGGTTACCTCTTTGCTAACATTCTCTTCAGCGCTGCAGGGAAACCAGGAACCACGTGGAGAAGGCACCCACACTGAAAGTGCCTGGAGGGAACATTGGGGCTTCTTCTCAGTGTCTCTGACATAGGGTTTCACTGTCCCGGGAAAGTCTCTGCTAACACCCTGCAGAGCGCTGTGCCCAATCTACAGAAACGTCTTGCGGTATCTCCTACAGGGAAAGTGCCAGGAGGGAATTGTCGAGCTTGTTCTCAGTGTCTCTGAGAATTGCTCTGATTATCCCTGTGACCTCTTTGCTAAGACTCTCCAGAGAGCCGTCCTCAAAACCAACACACATCTTGACATATCTCCCACATTGATCGCAGTGTCTCCAGGAACGGCATTCAAGGAGCCAGGAACTTTTCTCCCTACACTGTCCATTGAGTTGTCCTCAAAACCAATATACATCCTGCTATATCTCCCCATGGAAAGTGCCAGGAGGGAGAAGTGGCGATTATGTTTAGACTTTCTCGGAACTGCTTCAAATCAACTAGATATCTTTGTGCTGTAAATCTCCCAACAGCCAAACGCAAAAGCAGCAAACATCTCGCTGTATGTCCCACATCCAAAGTGCCAAGAGAGAGCTTGCTCTCCCTGTCTTTGAGTACTGTTTTCACTGTGCCGGTTACCTCTTTGCTAACATTCTCTTCAGCGCTGCAGGGAAACCAGGAACCACGTGGAGAAGGCACCCACACTGAAAGTGCCTGGAGGGAACATTGGGGCTTCTTCTCAGTGTCTCTGACATAGGGTTTCACTGTCCCGGGAAAGTCTCTGCTAACACCCTGCAGAGCGCTGTGCCCAATCTACAGAAACGTCTTGCGGTATCTCCTACAGGGAAAGTGCCAGGAGGGAACTGTCCATCTTGTTCTCAGTGTCTCTGAGAATTGCTCTGATTATCCCTGTGACCTCTTTGCTAAGACTCTCCAGAGAGCCGTCCTCAAAACAAACACACATCTTGACATATCTCCCACATTGATGCAGTGTCTCCAGGAACGGCATTCAAGGAGCCAGGAACTTTTCTCCCTACACTGTCCATTGAGTTGTCCTCAAAACCAATATACATCCTGCTATATCTCCCACATGGAAAGTGCCAGGAGGGAGAAGTGGCGATTATGTTTAGACTTTCTCGGAACTGCTTCAAATCAACTAGATATCTTTGTGCTGTAAATCTCCCAACAGCCAAACGCAAAAGCAGCAAACATCTCGCTGTATGTCCCACATCCAAAGTGCCAAGAGAGAGCTTGCTCTCCCTGTCTTTGAGTACTGTTTTCGCTGTGCCGGTTACCTCTTTGCTAACATTCTCTTCAGCGCTGCAGGGAAACCAGGAACCACGTGGAGAAGGCACCCACACTGAAAGTGCCTGGAGGGAACATTGGGGCTTCTTCTCAGTGTCTCTGACATAGGGTTTCACTGTCCCGGGAAAGTCTCTGCTAACACCCTGCAGAGCGCTGTGCCCAATCTACAGAAACGTCTTGCGGTATCTCCTACAGGGAAAGTGCCAGGAGGGAATTGTCGAGCTTGTTCTCAGTGTCTCTGAGAATTGCTCTGATTATCCCTGTGACCTCTTTGCTAAGACTCTCCAGAGAGCCGTCCTCAAAACCAACACACATCTTGACATATCTCCCACATTGATCGCAGTGTCTCCAGGAACGGCATTCAAGGAGCCAGGAACTTTTCTCCCTACACTGTCCATTGAGTTGTCCTCAAAACCAATATACATCCTGCTATATCTCCCACATGGAAAGTGCCAGGAGGGAGAAGTGGCGATTATGTTTAGACTTTCTCGGAACTGCTTCAAATCAACTAGATATCTTTGTGCTGTAAATCTCCCAACAGCCAAACGCAAAAGCAGCAAACATCTCGCTGTATGTCCCACATCCAAAGTGCCAAGAGAGAGCTTGCTCTCCCTGTCTTTGAGTACTGTTTTCGCTGTGCCGGTTACCTCTTTGCTAACATTCTCTTCAGCGCTGCAGGGAAACCAGGAACCACGTGGAGAAGGCACCCACACTGAAAGTGCCTGGAGGGAACATTGGGGCTTCTTCTCAGTGTCTCTGACATAGGGTTTCACTGTCCCGGGAAAGTCTCTGCTAACACCCTGCAGAGCGCTGTGCCCAATCTACAGAAACGTCTTGCGGTATCTCCTACAGGGAAAGTGCCAGGAGGGAATTGTCGAGCTTGTTCTCAGTGTCTCTGAGAATTGCTCTGATTATCCCTGTGACCTCTTTGCTAAGACTCTCCAGAGAGCCGTCCTCAAAACCAACACACATCTTGACATATCTCCCACATTGATCGCAGTGTCTCCAGGAACGGCATTCAAGGAGCCAGGAACTTTTCTCCCTACACTGTCCATTGAGTTGTCCTCAAAACCAATATACATCCTGCTATATCTCCCACATGGAAAGTGCCAGGAGGGAGAAGTGGCGATTATGTTTAGACTTTCTCGGAACTGCTTCAAATCAACTAGATATCTTTGTGCTGTAAATCTCCCAACAGCCAAACGCAAAAGCAGCAAACATCTCGCTGTATGTCCCACATCCAAAGTGCCAAGAGAGAGCTTGCTCTCCCTGTCTTTGAGTACTGTTTTCGCTGTGCCGGTTACCTCTTTGCTAACATTCTCTTCAGCGCTGCAGGGAAACCAGGAACCACGTGGAGAAGGCACCCACACTGAAAGTGCCTGGAGGGAACATTGGGGCTTCTTCTCAGTGTCTCTGACATAGGGTTTCACTGTCCCGGGAAAGTCTCTGCTAACACCCTGCAGAGCGCTGTGCCCAATCTACAGAAACGTCTTGCGGTATCTCCTACAGGGAAAGTGCCAGGAGGGAACTGTCCATCTTGTTCTCAGTGTCTCTGAGAATTGCTCTGATTATCCCTGTGACCTCTTTGCTAAGACTCTCCAGAGAGCCGTCCTCAAAACCAACACACATCTTGACATATCTCCCACATTGATCGCAGTGTCTCCAGGAACGGCATTCAAGGAGCCAGGAACTTTTCTCCCTACACTGTCCATTGAGTTGTCCTCAAAACCAATATACATCCTGCTATATCTCCCACATGGAAAGTGCCAGGAGGGAGAAGTGGCGATTATGTTTAGACTTTCTCGGAACTGCTTCAAATCAACTAGATATCTTTGTGCTGTAAATCTCCCAACAGCCAAACGCAAAAGCAGCAAACATCTCGCTGTATGTCCCACATCCAAAGTGCCAAGAGAGAGCTTGCTCTCCCTGTCTTTGAGTACTGTTTTCGCTGTCCCGGTTACCTCTTTGCTAACATTCTCTTCAGCGCTGCAGGGAAACCAGGAACCACGTGGAGAAGGCACCCACACTGAAAGTGCCTGGAGGGAACATTGGGGCTTCTTCTCAGTGTCTCTGACATAGGGTTTCACTGTCCCGGGAAAGTCTCTGCTAACACCCTGCAGAGCGCTGTGCCCAATCTACAGAAACGTCTTGCGGTATCTCCTACAGGGAAAGTGCCAGGAGGGAATTGTCGAGCTTGTTCTCAGTGTCTCTGAGAATTGCTCTGATTATCCCTGTGACCTCTTTGCTAAGACTCTCCAGAGAGCCGTCCTCAAAACAACACACATCTTGACATATGTCCCACATTGATCGCAGTGTCTCCAGGAACGGCATTCAAGGAGCCAGGAACTTTTCTCCCTACACTGTCCATTGAGTTGTCCTCAAAACCAATATACATCCTGCTATATCTCCCACATGGAAAGTGCCAGGAGGGAGAAGTGGCGATTATGTTTAGACTTTCTCGGAACTGCTTCAAATCAACTAGATATCTTTGTGCTGTAAATCTCCCAACAGCCAAACGCAAAAGCAGCAAACATCTCGCTGTATGTCCCACATCCAAAGTGCCAAGAGAGAGCTTGCTCTCCCTGTCTTTGAGTACTGTTTTCGCTGTGCCGGTTACCTCTTTGCTAACATTCTCTTCAGCGCTGCAGGGAAACCAGGAACCACGTGGAGAAGGCACCCACACTGAAAGTGCCTGGAGGGAACATTGGGGCTTCTTCTCAGTGTCTCTGACATAGGGTTTCACTGTCCCGGGAAAGTCTCTGCTAACACCCTGCAGAGCGCTGTGCCCAATCTACAGAAACGTCTTGCGGTATCTCCTACAGGGAAAGTGCCAGGAGGGAATTGTCGAGCTTGTTCTCAGTGTCTCTGAGAATTGCTCTGATTATCCCTGTGACCTCTTTGCTAAGACTCTCCAGAGAGCCGTCCTCAAAACCAACACACATCTTGACATATGTCCCACATTGATCGCAGTGTCTCCAGGAACGGCATTCAAGGAGCCAGGAACTTTTCTCCCTACACTGTCCATTGAGTTGTCCTCAAACCAATATACATCCTGCTATATCTCCCACATGGAAAGTGCCAGGAGGGAGAAGTGGCGATTATGTTTAGACTTTCTCGGAACTGCTTCAAATCAACTAGATATCTTTGTGCTGTAAATCTCCCAACAGCCAAACGCAAAAGCAGCAAACATCTCGCTGTATGTCCCACATCCAAAGTGCCAAGAGAGAGCTTGCTCTCCCTCTCTTTGAGTACTGTTTTCGCTGTGCCGGTTACCTCTTTGCTAACATTCTCTTCAGCGCTGCAGGGAAACCAGGAACCACGTGGAGAAGGCACCCACACTGAAAGTGCCTGGAGGGAACATTGGGGCTTCTTCTCAGTGTCTCTGACATAGGGTTTCACTGTCCGGGAAAGTCTCTGCTAACACCCTGCAGAGCGCTGTGCCCAATCTACAGAAACGTCTTGCGGTATCTCCTACAGGGAAAGTGCCAGGAGGGAACTGTCCATCTTGTTCTCAGTGTCTCTGAGAATTGCTCTGATTATCCCTGTGACCTCTTTGCTAAGACTCTCCAGAGAGCCGTCCTCAAAACCAACACACATCTTGACATATCTCCCACATTGATCGCAGTGTCTCCAGGAACGGCATTCAAGGAGCCAGGAACTTTTCTCCCTACACTGTCCATTGAGTTGTCCTCAAAACCAATATACATCCTGCTATATCTCCCACATGGAAAGTGCCAGGAGGGAGAAGTGGCGATTATGTTTAGACTTTCTCGGAACTGCTTCAAATCAACTAGATATCTTTGTGCTGTAAATCTCCCAACAGCCAAACGCAAAAGCAGCAAACATCTCGCTGTATGTCCCACATCCAAAGTGCCAAGAGAGAGCTTGCTCTCCCTCTCTTTGAGTACTGTTTTCGCTGTGCCGGTTACCTCTTTGCTAACATTCTCTTCAGCGCTGCAGGGAAACCAGGAACCACGTGGAGAAGGCACCCACACTGAAAGTGCCTGGAGGGAACATTGGGCTTCTTCTCAGTGTCTCTGACATAGGGTTTCACTGTCCCGGGAAAGTCTCTGCTAACACCCTGCAGAGCGCTGTGCCCAATCTACAGAAACGTCTTGCGGTATCTCCTACAGGGAAAGTGCCAGGAGGGAACTGTCCATCTTGTTCTCAGTGTCTCTGAGAATTGCTCTGATTATCCCTGTGACCTCTTTGCTAAGACTCTCCAGAGAGCCGTCCTCAAAACCAACACACATCTTGACATATCTCCCTCATTGATCGCAGTGTCTCCAGGAACGGCATTCAAGGAGCCAGGAACTTTTCTCCCTACACTGTCCATTGAGTTGTCCTCAAAACCAATATACATCCTGCTATATCTCCCACATGGAAAGTGCCAGGAGGGAGAAGTGGCGATTATGTTTAGACTTTCTCGGAACTGCTTCAAATCAACTAGATATCTTTGTGCTGTAAATCTCCCAACAGCCAAACGCAAAAGCAGCAAACATCTCGCTGTATGTCCCACATCCAAAGTGCCAAGAGAGAGCTTGCTCTCCCTGTCTTTGAGTACTGTTTTCACTGTCCCGGTTACCTCTTTGCTAACATTCTCTTCAGCGCTGCAGGGAAACCAGGAACCACGTGGAGAAGGCACCCACACTGAAAGTGCCTGGAGGGAACATTGGGGCTTCTTCTCAGTGTCTCTGACATAGGGTTTCACTGTCCCGGGAAAGTCTCTGCTAACACCCTGCAGAGCGCTGTGCCCAATCTACAGAAACGTCTTGCGGTATCTCCTACAGGGAAAGTGCCAGGAGGGAACTGTCCATCTTGTTCTCAGTGTCTCTGAGAATTGCTCTGATTATCCCTGTGACCTCTTTGCTAAGACTCTCCAGAGAGCCGTCCTCAAAACAACACACATCTTGACATATCTCCCTCATTGATCGCAGTGTCTCCAGGAACGGCATTCAAGGAGCCAGGAACTTTTCTCCCTACACTGTCCATTGAGTTGTCCTCAAAACCAATATACATCCTGCTATATCTCCCACATGGAAAGTGCCAGGAGGGAGAAGTGGCGATTATGTTTAGACTTTCTCGGAACTGCTTCAAATCAACTAGATATCTTTGTGCTGTAAATCTCCCAACAGCCAAACGCAAAAGCAGCAAACATCTCGCTGTATGTCCCACATCCAAAGTGCAAGAGAGAGCTTGCTCTCCCTGTCTTTGAGTACTGTTTTCGCTGTCCCGGTTACCTCTTTGCTAACATTCTCTTCAGCGCTGCAGGGAAACCAGGAACCACGTGGAGAAGGCACCCACACTGAAAGTGCCTGGAGGGAACATTGGGGCTTCTTCTCAGTGTCTCTGACATAGGGTTTCACTGTCCCGGGAAAGTCTCTGCTAACACCCTGCAGAGCGCTGTGCCCAATCTACAGAAACGTCTTGCGGTATCTCCTACAGGGAAAGTGCCAGGAGGGAACTGTCCATCTTGTTCTCAGTGTCTCTGAGAATTGCTCTGATTATCCCTGTGACCTCTTTGCTAAGACTCTCCAGAGAGCCGTCCTCAAAACAAACACACATCTTGACATATCTCCCACATTGATCGCAGTGTCTCCAGGAACGGCATTCAAGGAGCCAGGAACTTTTCTCCCTACACTGTCCATTGAGTTGTCCTCAAAACCAATATACATCCTGCTATATCTCCCACATGGAAAGTGCCAGGAGGGAGAAGTGGCGATTATGTTTAGACTTTCTCGGAACTGCTTCAAATCAACTAGATATCTTTGTGCTGTAAATCTCCCAACAGCCAAACGCAAAAGCAGCAAACATCTCGCTGTATGTCCACATCCAAAGTGCCAAGAGAGAGCTTGCTCTCCCTGTCTTTGAGTACTGTTTTCGCTGTCCCGGTTACCTCTTTGCTAACATTCTCTTCAGCGCTGCAGGGAAACCAGGAACCACGTGGAGAAGGCACCCACACTGAAAGTGCCTGGAGGGAACATTGGGGCTTCTTCTCAGTGTCTCTGACATAGGGTTTCACTGTCCCGGGAAAGTCTCTGCTAACACCCTGCAGAGCGCTGTGCCCAATCTACAGAAACGTCTTGCGGTATCTCCTACAGGGAAAGTGCCAGGAGGGAACTGTCCATCTTGTTCTCAGTGTCTCTGAGAATTGCTCTGATTATCCCTGTGACCTCTTTGCTAAGACTCTCCAGAGAGCCGTCCTCAAAACCAACACACATCTTGACATATCTCCCACATTGATCGCAGTGTCTCCAGGAACGGCATTCAAGGAGCCAGGAACTTTTCTCCCTACACTGTCCATTGAGTTGTCCTCAAAACCAATATACATCCTGCTATATCTCCCACATGGAAAGTGCCAGGAGGGAGAAGTGGCGATTATGTTTAGACTTTCTCGGAACTGCTTCAAATCAACTAGATATCTTTGTGCTGTAAATCTCCCAACAGCCAAACGCAAAAGCAGCAAACATCTCGCTGTATGTCCCACATCCAAAGTGCCAAGAGAGAGCTTGCTCTCCCTCTCTTTGAGTACTGTTTTCGCTGTGCCGGTTACCTCTTTGCTAACATTCTCTTCAGCGCTGCAGGGAAACCAGGAACCACGTGGAGAAGGCACCCACACTGAAAGTGCCTGGAGGGAACATTGGGGCTTCTTCTCAGTGTCTCTGACATAGGGTTTCACTGTCCCGGGAAAGTCTCTGCTAACACCCTGCAGAGCGCTGTGCCCAATCTACAGAAACGTCTTGCGGTATCTCCTACAGGGAAAGTGCCAGGAGGGAACTGTCCATCTTGTTCTCAGTGTCTCTGAGAATTGCTCTGATTATCCCTGTGACCTCTTTGCTAAGACTCTCCAGAGAGCCGTCCTCAAAACAAACACACATCTTGACATATCTCCCTCATTGATCGCAGTGTCTCCAGGAACGGCATTCAAGGAGCCAGGAACTTTTCTCCCTACACTGTCCATTGAGTTGTCCTCAAAACCAAGATACATCCTGCTATATCTCCCACATGGAAAGTGCCAGGAGGGAGAAGTGGCGATTATGTTTAGACTTTCTCGGAACTGCTTCAAATCAACTAGATATCTTTGTGCTGTAAATCTCCCAACAGCCAAACGCAAAAGCAGCAAACATCTCGCTGTATGTCCCACATCCAAAGTGCCAAGAGAGAGCTTGCTCTCCCTGTCTTTGAGTACTGTTTTCGCTGTGCCGGTTACCTCTTTGCTAACATTCTCTTCAGCGCTGCAGGGAAACCAGGAACCACGTGGAGAAGGCACCCACACTGAAAGTGCCTGGAGGGAACATTGGGGCTTCTTCTCAGTGTCTCTGACATAGGGTTTCACTGTCCCGGGAAAGTCTCTGCTAACACCCTGCAGAGCGCTGTGCCCAATCTACAGAAACGTCTTGCGGTATCTCCTACAGGGAAAGTGCCAGGAGGGAACTGTCCATCTTGTTCTCAGTGTCTCTGAGAATTGCTCTGATTATCCCTGTGACCTCTTTGCTAAGACTCTCCAGAGAGCCGTCCTCAAAACCAACACACATCTTGACATATCTCCCACATTGATCGCAGTGTCTCCAGGAACGGCATTCAAGGAGCCAGGAACTTTTCTCCCTACACTGTCCATTGAGTTGTCCTCAAAACCAATATACATCCTGCTATATCTCCCACATGGAAAGTGCCAGGAGGGAGAAGTGGCGATTATGTTTAGACTTTCTCGGAACTGCTTCAAATCAACTAGATATCTTTGTGCTGTAAATCTCCCAACAGCCAAACGCAAAAGCAGCAAACATCTCGCTGTATGTCCCACATCCAAAGTGCCAAGAGAGAGCTTGCTCTCCCTGTCTTTGAGTACTGTTTTCGCTGTCCCGGTTACCTCTTTGCTAACATTCTCTTCAGCGCTGCAGGGAAACCAGGAACCACGTGGAGAAGGCACCCACACTGAAAGTGCCTGGAGGGAACATTGGGGCTTCTTCTCAGTGTCTCTGACATAGGGTTTCACTGTCCCGGGAAAGTCTCTGCTAACACCCTGCAGAGCGCTGTGCCCAATCTACAGAAACGTCTTGCGGTATCTCCTACAGGGAAAGTGCCAGGAGGGAACTGTCCATCTTGTTCTCAGTGTCTCTGAGAATTGCTCTGATTATCCCTGTGACCTCTTTGCTAAGACTCTCCAGAGAGCCGTCCTCAAAACCAACACACATCTTGACATATCTCCCACATTGATCGCAGTGTCTCCAGGAACGGCATTCAAGGAGCCAGGAACTTTTCTCCCTACACTGTCCATTGAGTTGTCCTCAAAACCAATATACATCCTGCTATATCTCCCACATGGAAAGTGCCAGGAGGGAGAAGTGGCGATTATGTTTAGACTTTCTCGGAACTGCTTCAAATCAACTAGATATCTTTGTGCTGTAAATCTCCCAACAGCCAAACGCAAAAGCAGCAAACATCTCGCTGTATGTCCCACATCCAAAGTGCCAAGAGAGAGCTTGCTCTCCCTGTCTTTGAGTACTGTTTTCGCTGTGCCGGTTACCTCTTTGCTAACATTCTCTTCAGCGCTGCAGGGAAACCAGGAACCACGTGGAGAAGGCACCCACACTGAAAGTGCCTGGAGGGAACATTGGGGCTTCTTCTCAGTGTCTCTGACATAGGGTTTCACTGTCCCGGGAAAGTCTCTGCTAACACCCTGCAGAGCGCTGTGCCCAATCTACAGAAACGTCTTGCGGTATCTCCTACAGGGAAAGTGCCAGGAGGGAACTGTCCATCTTGTTCTCAGTGTCTCTGAGAATTGCTCTGATTATCCCTGTGACCTCTTTGCTAAGACTCTCCAGAGAGCCGTCCTCAAAACAAACACACATCTTGACATATCTCCCTCATTGATCGCAGTGTCTCCAGGAACGGCATTCAAGGAGCCAGGAACTTTTCTCCCTACACTGTCCATTGAGTTGTCCTCAAAACCAAGATACATCCTGCTATATCTCCCACATGGAAAGTGCCAGGAGGGAGAAGTGGCGATTATGTTTAGACTTTCTCGGAACTGCTTCAAATCAACTAGATATCTTTGTGCTGTAAATCTCCCAACAGCCAAACGCAAAAGCAGCAAACATCTCGCTGTATGTCCCACATCCAAAGTGCCAAGAGAGAGCTTGCTCTCCCTGTCTTTGAGTACTGTTTTCGCTGTGCCGGTTACCTCTTTGCTAACATTCTCTTCAGCGCTGCAGGGAAACCAGGAACCACGTGGAGAAGGCACCCACACTGAAAGTGCCTGGAGGGAACATTGGGGCTTCTTCTCAGTGTCTCTGACATAGGGTTTCACTGTCCCGGGAAAGTCTCTGCTAACACCCTGCAGAGCGCTGTGCCCAATCTACAGAAACGTCTTGCGGTATCTCCTACAGGGAAAGTGCCAGGAGGGAACTGTCCATCTTGTTCTCAGTGTCTCTGAGAATTGCTCTGATTATCCCTGTGACCTCTTTGCTAAGACTCTCCAGAGAGCCGTCCTCAAAACCAACACACATCTTGACATATCTCCCACATTGATCGCAGTGTCTCCAGGAACGGCATTCAAGGAGCCAGGAACTTTTCTCCCTACACTGTCCATTGAGTTGTCCTCAAAACCAATATACATCCTGCTATATCTCCCACATGGAAAGTGCCAGGAGGGAGAAGTGGCGATTATGTTTAGACTTTCTCGGAACTGCTTCAAATCAACTAGATATCTTTGTGCTGTAAATCTCCCAACAGCCAAACGCAAAAGCAGCAAACATCTCGCTGTATGTCCCACATCCAAAGTGCCAAGAGAGAGCTTGCTCTCCCTGTCTTTGAGTACTGTTTTCGCTGTCCCGGTTACCTCTTTGCTAACATTCTCTTCAGCGCTGCAGGGAAACCAGGAACCACGTGGAGAAGGCACCCACACTGAAAGTGCCTGGAGGGAACATTGGGGCTTCTTCTCAGTGTCTCTGACATAGGGTTTCACTGTCCCGGGAAAGTCTCTGCTAACACCCTGCAGAGCGCTGTGCCCAATCTACAGAAACGTCTTGCGGTATCTCCTACAGGGAAAGTGCCAGGAGGGAACTGTCCATCTTGTTCTCAGTGTCTCTGAGAATTGCTCTGATTATCCCTGTGACCTCTTTGCTAAGACTCTCCAGAGAGCCGTCCTCAAAACCAACACACATCTTGACATATCTCCCACATTGATCGCAGTGTCTCCAGGAACGGCATTCAAGGAGCCAGGAACTTTTCTCCCTACACTGTCCATTGAGTTGTCCTCAAAACCAAGATACATCCTGCTATATCTCCCACATGGAAAGTGCCAGGAGGGAGAAGTGGCGATTATGTTTAGACTTTCTCGGAACTGCTTCAAATCAACTAGATATCTTTGTGCTGTAAATCTCCCAACAGCCAAACGCAAAAGCAGCAAACATCTCGCTGTATGTCCCACATCCAAAGTGCCAAGAGAGAGCTTGCTCTCCCTGTCTTTGAGTACTGTTTTCGCTGTGCCGGTTACCTCTTTGCTAACATTCTCTTCAGCGCTGCAGGGAAACCAGGAACCACGTGGAGAAGGCACCCACACTGAAAGTGCCTGGAGGGAACATTGGGGCTTCTTCTCAGTGTCTCTGACATAGGGTTTCACTGTCCCGGGAAAGTCTCTGCTAACACCCTGCAGAGCGCTGTGCCCAATCTACAGAAACGTCTTGCGGTATCTCCTACAGGGAAAGTGCCAGGAGGGAACTGTCCATCTTGTTCTCAGTGTCTCTGAGAATTGCTCTGATTATCCCTGTGACCTCTTTGCTAAGACTCTCCAGAGAGCCGTCCTCAAAACCAACACACATCTTGACATATCTCCCTCATTGATCGCAGTGTCTCCAGGAACGGCATTCAAGGAGCCAGGAACTTTTCTCCCTACACTGTCCATTGAGTTGTCCTCAAAACCAATATACATCCTGCTATATCTCCCACATGGAAAGTGCCAGGAGGGAGAAGTGGCGATTATGTTTAGACTTTCTCGGAACTGCTTCAAATCAACTAGATATCTTTGTGCTGTAAATCTCCCAACAGCCAAACGCAAAAGCAGCAAACATCTCGCTGTATGTCCCACATCCAAAGTGCCAAGAGAGAGCTTGCTCTCCCTGTCTTTGAGTACTGTTTTCGCTGTGCCGGTTACCTCTTTGCTAACATTCTCTTCAGCGCTGCAGGGAAACCAGGAACCACGTGGAGAAGGCACCCACACTGAAAGTGCCTGGAGGGAACATTGGGGCTTCTTCTCAGTGTCTCTGACATAGGGTTTCACTGTCCCGGGAAAGTCTCTGCTAACACCCTGCAGAGCGCTGTGCCCAATCTACAGAAACGTCTTGCGGTATCTCCTACAGGGAAAGTGCCAGGAGGGAATTGTCGAGCTTGTTCTCAGTGTCTCTGAGAATTGCTCTGATTATCCCTGTGACCTCTTTGCTAAGACTCTCCAGAGAGCCGTCCTCAAAACCAACACACATCTTGACATATCTCCCTCATTGATCGCAGTGTCTCCAGGAACGGCATTCAAGGAGCCAGGAACTTTTCTCCCTACACTGTCCATTGAGTTGTCCTCAAAACCAATATACATCCTGCTATATCTCCCACATGGAAAGTGCCAGGAGGGAGAAGTGGCGATTATGTTTAGACTTTCTCGGAACTGCTTCAAATCAACTAGATATCTTTGTGCTGTAAATCTCCCAACAGCCAAACGCAAAAGCAGCAAACATCTCGCTGTATGTCCCACATCCAAAGTGCCAAGAGAGAGCTTGCTCTCCCTGTCTTTGAGTACTGTTTTCGCTGTCCCGGTTACCTCTTTGCTAACATTCTCTTCAGCGCTGCAGGGAAACCAGGAACCACGTGGAGAAGGCACCCACACTGAAAGTGCCTGGAGGGAACATTGGGGCTTCTTCTCAGTGTCTCTGACATAGGGTTTCACTGTCCCGGGAAAGTCTCTGCTAACACCCTGCAGAGCGCTGTGCCCAATCTACAGAAACGTCTTGCGGTATCTCCTACAGGGAAAGTGCCAGGAGGGAATTGTCGAGCTTGTTCTCAGTGTCTCTGAGAATTGCTCTGATTATCCCTGTGACCTCTTTGCTAAGACTCTCCAGAGAGCCGTCCTCAAAACCAACACACATCTTGACATATCTCCCACATTGATCGCAGTGTCTCCAGGAACGGCATTCAAGGAGCCAGGAACTTTTCTCCCTACACTGTCCATTGAGTTGTCCTCAAAACCAATATACATCCTGCTATATCTCCCACATGGAAAGTGCCAGGAGGGAGAAGTGGCGATTATGTTTAGACTTTCTCGGAACTGCTTCAAATCAACTAGATATCTTTGTGCTGTAAATCTCCCAACAGCCAAACGCAAAAGCAGCAAACATCTCGCTGTATGTCCCACATCCAAAGTGCCAAGAGAGAGCTTGCTCTCCCTGTCTTTGAGTACTGTTTTCGCTGTCCCGGTTACCTCTTTGCTAACATTCTCTTCAGCGCTGCAGGGAAACCAGGAACCACGTGGAGAAGGCACCCACACTGAAAGTGCCTGGAGGGAACATTGGGGCTTCTTCTCAGTGTCTCTGACATAGGGTTTCACTGTCCCGGGAAAGTCTCTGCTAACACCCTGCAGAGCGCTGTGCCCAATCTACAGAAACGTCTTGCGGTATCTCCTACAGGGAAAGTGCCAGGAGGGAACTGTCCATCTTGTTCTCAGTGTCTCTGAGAATTGCTCTGATTATCCCTGTGACCTCTTTGCTAAGACTCTCCAGAGAGCCGTCCTCAAAACCAACACACATCTTGACATATCTCCCACATTGATCGCAGTGTCTCCAGGAACGGCATTCAAGGAGCCAGGAACTTTTCTCCCTACACTGTCCATTGAGTTGTCCTCAAAACCAAGATACATCCTGCTATATCTCCCACATGGAAAGTGCCAGGAGGGAGAAGTGGCGATTATGTTTAGACTTTCTCGGAACTGCTTCAAATCAACTAGATATCTTTGTGCTGTAAATCTCCCAACAGCCAAACGCAAAAGCAGCAAACATCTCGCTGTATGTCCCACATCCAAAGTGCCAAGAGAGAGCTTGCTCTCCCTGTCTTTGAGTACTGTTTTCGCTGTGCCGGTTACCTCTTTGCTAACATTCTCTTCAGCGCTGCAGGGAAACCAGGAACCACGTGGAGAAGGCACCCACACTGAAAGTGCCTGGAGGGAACATTGGGGCTTCTTCTCAGTGTCTCTGACATAGGGTTTCACTGTCCCGGGAAAGTCTCTGCTAACACCCTGCAGAGCGCTGTGCCCAATCTACAGAAACGTCTTGCGGTATCTCCTACAGGGAAAGTGCCAGGAGGGAACTGTCCATCTTGTTCTCAGTGTCTCTGAGAATTGCTCTGATTATCCCTGTGACCTCTTTGCTAAGACTCTCCAGAGAGCCGTCCTCAAAACCAACACACATCTTGACATATCTCCCTCATTGATCGCAGTGTCTCCAGGAACGGCATTCAAGGAGCCAGGAACTTTTCTCCCTACACTGTCCATTGAGTTGTCCTCAAAACCAATATACATCCTGCTATATCTCCCACATGGAAAGTGCCAGGAGGGAGAAGTGGCGATTATGTTTAGACTTTCTCGGAACTGCTTCAAATCAACTAGATATCTTTGTGCTGTAAATCTCCCAACAGCCAAACGCAAAAGCAGCAAACATCTCGCTGTATGTCCCACATCCAAAGTGCCAAGAGAGAGCTTGCTCTCCCTGTCTTTGAGTACTGTTTTCGCTGTGCCGGTTACCTCTTTGCTAACATTCTCTTCAGCGCTGCAGGGAAACCAGGAACCACGTGGAGAAGGCACCCACACTGAAAGTGCCTGGAGGGAACATTGGGGCTTCTTCTCAGTGTCTCTGACATAGGGTTTCACTGTCCCGGGAAAGTCTCTGCTAACACCCTGCAGAGCGCTGTGCCCAATCTACAGAAACGTCTTGCGGTATCTCCTACAGGGAAAGTGCCAGGAGGGAATTGTCGAGCTTGTTCTCAGTGTCTCTGAGAATTGCTCTGATTATCCCTGTGACCTCTTTGCTAAGACTCTCCAGAGAGCCGTCCTCAAAACCAACACACATCTTGACATATCTCCCTCATTGATCGCAGTGTCTCCAGGAACGGCATTCAAGGAGCCAGGAACTTTTCTCCCTACACTGTCCATTGAGTTGTCCTCAAAACCAATATACATCCTGCTATATCTCCCACATGGAAAGTGCCAGGAGGGAGAAGTGGCGATTATGTTTAGACTTTCTCGGAACTGCTTCAAATCAACTAGATATCTTTGTGCTGTAAATCTCCCAACAGCCAAACGCAAAAGCAGCAAACATCTCGCTGTATGTCCCACATCCAAAGTGCCAAGAGAGAGCTTGCTCTCCCTGTCTTTGAGTACTGTTTTCGCTGTCCCGGTTACCTCTTTGCTAACATTCTCTTCAGCGCTGCAGGGAAACCAGGAACCACGTGGAGAAGGCACCCACACTGAAAGTGCCTGGAGGGAACATTGGGGCTTCTTCTCAGTGTCTCTGACATAGGGTTTCACTGTCCCGGGAAAGTCTCTGCTAACACCCTGCAGAGCGCTGTGCCCAATCTACAGAAACGTCTTGCGGTATCTCCTACAGGGAAAGTGCCAGGAGGGAATTGTCGAGCTTGTTCTCAGTGTCTCTGAGAATTGCTCTGATTATCCCTGTGACCTCTTTGCTAAGACTCTCCAGAGAGCCGTCCTCAAAACCAACACACATCTTGACATATCTCCCACATTGATCGCAGTGTCTCCAGGAACGGCATTCAAGGAGCCAGGAACTTTTCTCCCTACACTGTCCATTGAGTTGTCCTCAAAACCAATATACATCCTGCTATATCTCCCACATGGAAAGTGCCAGGAGGGAGAAGTGGCGATTATGTTTAGACTTTCTCGGAACTGCTTCAAATCAACTAGATATCTTTGTGCTGTAAATCTCCCAACAGCCAAACGCAAAAGCAGCAAACATCTCGCTGTATGTCCCACATCCAAAGTGCCAAGAGAGAGCTTGCTCTCCCTGTCTTTGAGTACTGTTTTCGCTGTCCCGGTTACCTCTTTGCTAACATTCTCTTCAGCGCTGCAGGGAAACCAGGAACCACGTGGAGAAGGCACCCACACTGAAAGTGCCTGGAGGGAACATTGGGGCTTCTTCTCAGTGTCTCTGACATAGGGTTTCACTGTCTCGGGAAAGTCTCTGCTAACACCCTGCAGAGCGCTGTGCCCAATCTACAGAAACGTCTTGCGGTATCTCCTACAGGGAAAGTGCCAGGAGGGAACTGTCCATCTTGTTCTCAGTGTCTCTGAGAATTGCTCTGATTATCCCTGTGACCTCTTTGCTAAGACTCTCCAGAGAGCCGTCCTCAAAACAAACACACATCTTGACATATCTCCCTCATTGATCGCAGTGTCTCCAGGAACGGCATTCAAGGAGCCAGGAACTTTTCTCCCTACACTGTCCATTGAGTTGTCCTCAAAACCAAGATACATCCTGCTATATCTCCCACATGGAAAGTGCCAGGAGGGAGAAGTGGCGATTATGTTTAGACTTTCTCGGAACTGCTTCAAATCAACTAGATATCTTTGTGCTGTAAATCTCCCAACAGCCAAACGCAAAAGCAGCAAACATCTCGCTGTATGTCCCACATCCAAAGTGCCAAGAGAGAGCTTGCTCTCCCTGTCTTTGAGTACTGTTTTCGCTGTGCCGGTTACCTCTTTGCTAACATTCTCTTCAGCGCTGCAGGGAAACCAGGAACCACGTGGAGAAGGCACCCACACTGAAAGTGCCTGGAGGGAACATTGGGGCTTCTTCTCAGTGTCTCTGACATAGGGTTTCACTGTCCCGGGAAAGTCTCTGCTAACACCCTGCAGAGCGCTGTGCCCAATCTACAGAAACGTCTTGCGGTATCTCCTACAGGGAAAGTGCCAGGAGGGAACTGTCCATCTTGTTCTCAGTGTCTCTGAGAATTGCTCTGATTATCCCTGTGACCTCTTTGCTAAGACTCTCCAGAGAGCCGTCCTCAAAACCAACACACATCTTGACATATCTCCCACATTGATCGCAGTGTCTCCAGGAACGGCATTCAAGGAGCCAGGAACTTTTCTCCCTACACTGTCCATTGAGTTGTCCTCAAAACCAATATACATCCTGCTATATCTCCCACATGGAAAGTGCCAGGAGGGAGAAGTGGCGATTATGTTTAGACTTTCTCGGAACTGCTTCAAATCAACTAGATATCTTTGTGCTGTAAATCTCCCAACAGCCAAACGCAAAAGCAGCAAACATCTCGCTGTATGTCCCACATCCAAAGTGCCAAGAGAGAGCTTGCTCTCCCTCTCTTTGAGTACTGTTTTCGCTGTGCCGGTTACCTCTTTGCTAACATTCTCTTCAGCGCTGCAGGGAAACCAGGAACCACGTGGAGAAGGCACCCACACTGAAAGTGCCTGGAGGGAACATTGGGGCTTCTTCTCAGTGTCTCTGACATAGGGTTTCACTGTCCCGGGAAAGTCTCTGCTAACACCCTGCAGAGCGCTGTGCCCAATCTACAGAAACGTCTTGCGGTATCTCCTACAGGGAAAGTGCCAGGAGGGAATTGTCGAGCTTGTTCTCAGTGTCTCTGAGAATTGCTCTGATTATCCCTGTGACCTCTTTGCTAAGACTCTCCAGAGAGCCGTCCTCAAAACAAACACACATCTTGACATATCTCCCACATTGATCGCAGTGTCTCCAGGAACGGCATTCAAGGAGCCAGGAACTTTTCTCCCTACACTGTCCATTGAGTTGTCCTCAAAACCAATATACATCCTGCTATATCTCCCACATGGAAAGTGCCAGGAGGGAGAAGTGGCGATTATGTTTAGACTTTCTCGGAACTGCTTCAAATCAACTAGATATCTTTGTGCTGTAAATCTCCCAACAGCCAAACGCAAAAGCAGCAAACATCTCGCTGTATGTCCCACATCCAAAGTGCCAAGAGAGAGCTTGCTCTCCCTGTCTTTGAGTACTGTTTTCGCTGTGCCGGTTACCTCTTTGCTAACATTCTCTTCAGCGCTGCAGGGAAACCAGGAACCACGTGGAGAAGGCACCCACACTGAAAGTGCCTGGAGGGAACATTGGGGCTTCTTCTCAGTGTCTCTGACATAGGGTTTCACTGTCCCGGGAAAGTCTCTGCTAACACCCTGCAGAGCGCTGTGCCCAATCTACAGAAACGTCTTGCGGTATCTCCTACAGGGAAAGTGCCAGGAGGGAACTGTCGAGCTTGTTCTCAGTGTCTCTGAGAATTGCTCTGATTATCCCTGTGACCTCTTTGCTAAGACTCTCCAGAGAGCCGTCCTCAAAACCAACACACATCTTGACATATCTCCCTCATTGATCGCAGTGTCTCCAGGAACGGCATTCAAGGAGCCAGGAACTTTTCTCCCTACACTGTCCATTGAGTTGTCCTCAAAACCAATATACATCCTGCTATATCTCCCACATGGAAAGTGCCAGGAGGGAGAAGTGGCGATTATGTTTAGACTTTCTCGGAACTGCTTCAAATCAACTAGATATCTTTGTGCTGTAAATCTCCCAACAGCCAAACGCAAAAGCAGCAAACATCTCGCTGTATGTCCCACATCCAAAGTGCCAAGAGAGAGCTTGCTCTCCCTGTCTTTGAGTACTGTTTTCGCTGTGCCGGTTACCTCTTTGCTAACATTCTCTTCAGCGCTGCAGGGAAACCAGGAACCACGTGGAGAAGGCACCCACACTGAAAGTGCCTGGAGGGAACATTGGGGCTTCTTCTCAGTGTCTCTGACATAGGGTTTCACTGTCCCGGGAAAGTCTCTGCTAACACCCTGCAGAGCGCTGTGCCCAATCTACAGAAACGTCTTGCGGTATCTCCTACAGGGAAAGTGCCAGGAGGGAACTGTCCATCTTGTTCTCAGTGTCTCTGAGAATTGCTCTGATTATCCCTGTGACCTCTTTGCTAAGACTCTCCAGAGAGCCGTCCTCAAAACAAACACACATCTTGACATATCTCCCACATTGATCGCAGTGTCTCCAGGAACGGCATTCAAGGAGCCAGGAACTTTTCTCCCTACACTGTCCATTGAGTTGTCCTCAAAACCAATATACATCCTGCTATATCTCCCACATGGAAAGTGCCAGGAGGGAGAAGTGGCGATTATGTTTAGACTTTCTCGGAACTGCTTCAAATCAACTAGATATCTTTGTGCTGTAAATCTCCCAACAGCCAAACGCAAAAGCAGCAAACATCTCGCTGTATGTCCCACATCCAAAGTGCCAAGAGAGAGCTTGCTCTCCCTGTCTTTGAGTACTGTTTTCGCTGTGCCGGTTACCTCTTTGCTAACATTCTCTTCAGCGCTGCAGGGAAACCAGGAACCACGTGGAGAAGGCACCCACACTGAAAGTGCCTGGAGGGAACATTGGGGCTTCTTCTCAGTGTCTCTGACATAGGGTTTCACTGTCCCGGGAAAGTCTCTGCTAACACCCTGCAGAGCGCTGTGCCCAATCTACAGAAACGTCTTGCGGTATCTCCTACAGGGAAAGTGCCAGGAGGGAACTGTCCATCTTGTTCTCAGTGTCTCTGAGAATTGCTCTGATTATCCCTGTGACCTCTTTGCTAAGACTCTCCAGAGAGCCGTCCTCAAAACAAACACACATCTTGACATATCTCCCACATTGATCGCAGTGTCTCCAGGAACGGCATTCAAGGAGCCAGGAACTTTTCTCCCTACACTGTCCATTGAGTTGTCCTCAAAACCAATATACATCCTGCTATATCTCCCACATGGAAAGTGCCAGGAGGGAGAAGTGGCGATTATGTTTAGACTTTCTCGGAACTGCTTCAAATCAACTAGATATCTTTGTGCTGTAAATCTCCCAACAGCCAAACGCAAAAGCAGCAAACATCTCGCTGTATGTCCCACATCCAAAGTGCCAAGAGAGAGCTTGCTCTCCCTGTCTTTGAGTACTGTTTTCGCTGTGCCGGTTACCTCTTTGCTAACATTCTCTTCAGCGCTGCAGGGAAACCAGGAACCACGTGGAGAAGGCACCCACACTGAAAGTGCCTGGAGGGAACATTGGGGCTTCTTCTCAGTGTCTCTGACATAGGGTTTCACTGTCCCGGGAAAGTCTCTGCTAACACCCTGCAGAGCGCTGTGCCCAATCTACAGAAACGTCTTGCGGTATCTCCTACAGGGAAAGTGCCAGGAGGGAACTGTCCATCTTGTTCTCAGTGTCTCTGAGAATTGCTCTGATTATCCCTGTGACCTCTTTGCTAAGACTCTCCAGAGAGCCGTCCTCAAAACCAACACACATCTTGACATATCTCCCACATTGATCGCAGTGTCTCCAGGAACGGCATTCAAGGAGCCAGGAACTTTTCTCCCTACACTGTCCATTGAGTTGTCCTCAAAACCAATATACATCCTGCTATATCTCCCACATGGAAAGTGCCAGGAGGGAGAAGTGGCGATTATGTTTAGACTTTCTCGGAACTGCTTCAAATCAACTAGATATCTTTGTGCTGTAAATCTCCCAACAGCCAAACGCAAAAGCAGCAAACATCTCGCTGTATGTCCCACATCCAAAGTGCCAAGAGAGAGCTTGCTCTCCCTGTCTTTGAGTACTGTTTTCGCTGTCCCGGTTACCTCTTTGCTAACATTCTCTTCAGCGCTGCAGGGAAACCAGGAACCACGTGGAGAAGGCACCCACACTGAAAGTGCCTGGAGGGAACATTGGGGCTTCTTCTCAGTGTCTCTGACATAGGGTTTCACTGTCCCGGGAAAGTCTCTGCTAACACCCTGCAGAGCGCTGTGCCCAATCTACAGAAACGTCTTGCGGTATCTCCTACAGGGAAAGTGCCAGGAGGGAACTGTCCATCTTGTTCTCAGTGTCTCTGAGAATTGCTCTGATTATCCCTGTGACCTCTTTGCTAAGACTCTCCAGAGAGCCGTCCTCAAAACCAACACACATCTTGACATATCTCCCACATTGATCGCAGTGTCTCCAGGAACGGCATTCAAGGAGCCAGGAACTTTTCTCCCTACACTGTCCATTGAGTTGTCCTCAAAACCAATATACATCCTGCTATATCTCCCACATGGAAAGTGCCAGGAGGGAGAAGTGGCGATTATGTTTAGACTTTCTCGGAACTGCTTCAAATCAACTAGATATCTTTGTGCTGTAAATCTCCCAACAGCCAAACGCAAAAGCAGCAAACATCTCGCTGTATGTCCCACATCCAAAGTGCCAAGAGAGAGCTTGCTCTCCCTGTCTTTGAGTACTGTTTTCGCTGTGCCGGTTACCTCTTTGCTAACATTCTCTTCAGCGCTGCAGGGAAACCAGGAACCACGTGGAGAAGGCACCCACACTGAAAGTGCCTGGAGGGAACATTGGGGCTTCTTCTCAGTGTCTCTGACATAGGGTTTCACTGTCCCGGGAAAGTCTCTGCTAACACCCTGCAGAGCGCTGTGCCCAATCTACAGAAACGTCTTGCGGTATCTCCTACAGGGAAAGTGCCAGGAGGGAATTGTCGAGCTTGTTCTCAGTGTCTCTGAGAATTGCTCTGATTATCCCTGTGACCTCTTTGCTAAGACTCTCCAGAGAGCCGTCCTCAAAACCAACACACATCTTGACATATCTCCCACATTGATCGCAGTGTCTCCAGGAACGGCATTCAAGGAGCCAGGAACTTTTCTCCCTACACTGTCCATTGAGTTGTCCTCAAAACCAATATACATCCTGCTATATCTCCCACATGGAAAGTGCCAGGAGGGAGAAGTGGCGATTATGTTTAGACTTTCTCGGAACTGCTTCAAATCAACTAGATATCTTTGTGCTGTAAATCTCCCAACAGCCAAACGCAAAAGCAGCAAACATCTCGCTGTATGTCCCACATCCAAAGTGCCAAGAGAGAGCTTGCTCTCCCTGTCTTTGAGTACTGTTTTCGCTGTGCCGGTTACCTCTTTGCTAACATTCTCTTCAGCGCTGCAGGGAAACCAGGAACCACGTGGAGAAGGCACCCACACTGAAAGTGCCTGGAGGGAACATTGGGGCTTCTTCTCAGTGTCTCTGACATAGGGTTTCACTGTCCCGGGAAAGTCTCTGCTAACACCCTGCAGAGCGCTGTGCCCAATCTACAGAAACGTCTTGCGGTATCTCCTACAGGGAAAGTGCCAGGAGGGAACTGTCCATCTTGTTCTCAGTGTCTCTGAGAATTGCTCTGATTATCCCTGTGACCTCTTTGCTAAGACTCTCCAGAGAGCCGTCCTCAAAACAAACACACATCTTGACATATCTCCCACATTGATCGCAGTGTCTCCAGGAACGGCATTCAAGGAGCCAGGAACTTTTCTCCCTACACTGTCCATTGAGTTGTCCTCAAAACCAATATACATCCTGCTATATCTCCCACATGGAAAGTGCCAGGAGGGAGAAGTGGCGATTATGTTTAGACTTTCTCGGAACTGCTTCAAATCAACTAGATATCTTTGTGCTGTAAATCTCCCAACAGCCAAACGCAAAAGCAGCAAACATCTCGCTGTATGTCCCACATCCAAAGTGCCAAGAGAGAGCTTGCTCTCCCTGTCTTTGAGTACTGTTTTCGCTGTGCCGGTTACCTCTTTGCTAACATTCTCTTCAGCGCTGCAGGGAAACCAGGAACCACGTGGAGAAGGCACCCACACTGAAAGTGCCTGGAGGGAACATTGGGGCTTCTTCTCAGTGTCTCTGACATAGGGTTTCACTGTCCCGGGAAAGTCTCTGCTAACACCCTGCAGAGCGCTGTGCCCAATCTACAGAAACGTCTTGCGGTATCTCCTACAGGGAAAGTGCCAGGAGGGAACTGTCGAGCTTGTTCTCAGTGTCTCTGAGAATTGCTCTGATTATCCCTGTGACCTCTTTGCTAAGACTCTCCAGAGAGCCGTCCTCAAAACCAACACACATCTTGACATATCTCCCACATTGATCGCAGTGTCTCCAGGAACGGCATTCAAGGAGCCAGGAACTTTTCTCCCTACACTGTCCATTGAGTTGTCCTCAAAACCAATATACATCCTGCTATATCTCCCACATGGAAAGTGCCAGGAGGGAGAAGTGGCGATTATGTTTAGACTTTCTCGGAACTGCTTCAAATCAACTAGATATCTTTGTGCTGTAAATCTCCCAACAGCCAAACGCAAAAGCAGCAAACATCTCGCTGTATGTCCCACATCCAAAGTGCCAAGAGAGAGCTTGCTCTCCCTGTCTTTGAGTACTGTTTTCGCTGTGCCGGTTACCTCTTTGCTAACATTCTCTTCAGCGCTGCAGGGAAACCAGGAACCACGTGGAGAAGGCACCCACACTGAAAGTGCCTGGAGGGAACATTGGGGCTTCTTCTCAGTGTCTCTGACATAGGGTTTCACTGTCCCGGGAAAGTCTCTGCTAACACCCTGCAGAGCGCTGTGCCCAATCTACAGAAACGTCTTGCGGTATCTCCTACAGGGAAAGTGCCAGGAGGGAACTGTCCATCTTGTTCTCAGTGTCTCTGAGAATTGCTCTGATTATCCCTGTGACCTCTTTGCTAAGACTCTCCAGAGAGCCGTCCTCAAAACAAACACACATCTTGACATATCTCCCACATTGATCGCAGTGTCTCCAGGAACGGCATTCAAGGAGCCAGGAACTTTTCTCCCTACACTGTCCATTGAGTTGTCCTCAAAACCAATATACATCCTGCTATATCTCCCACATGGAAAGTGCCAGGAGGGAGAAGTGGCGATTATGTTTAGACTTTCTCGGAACTGCTTCAAATCAACTAGATATCTTTGTGCTGTAAATCTCCCAACAGCCAAACGCAAAAGCAGCAAACATCTCGCTGTATGTCCCACATCCAAAGTGCCAAGAGAGAGCTTGCTCTCCCTGTCTTTGAGTACTGTTTTCGCTGTGCCGGTTACCTCTTTGCTAACATTCTCTTCAGCGCTGCAGGGAAACCAGGAACCACGTGGAGAAGGCACCCACACTGAAAGTGCCTGGAGGGAACATTGGGGCTTCTTCTCAGTGTCTCTGACATAGGGTTTCACTGTCCCGGGAAAGTCTCTGCTAACACCCTGCAGAGCGCTGTGCCCAATCTACAGAAACGTCTTGCGGTATCTCCTACAGGGAAAGTGCCAGGAGGGAACTGTCGAGCTTGTTCTCAGTGTCTCTGAGAATTGCTCTGATTATCCCTGTGACCTCTTTGCTAAGACTCTCCAGAGAGCCGTCCTCAAAACCAACACACATCTTGACATATCTCCCACATTGATCGCAGTGTCTCCAGGAACGGCATTCAAGGAGCCAGGAACTTTTCTCCCTACACTGTCCATTGAGTTGTCCTCAAAACCAATATACATCCTGCTATATCTCCCACATGGAAAGTGCCAGGAGGGAGAAGTGGCGATTATGTTTAGACTTTCTCGGAACTGCTTCAAATCAACTAGATATCTTTGTGCTGTAAATCTCCCAACAGCCAAACGCAAAAGCAGCAAACATCTCGCTGTATGTCCCACATCCAAAGTGCCAAGAGAGAGCTTGCTCTCCCTGTCTTTGAGTACTGTTTTCGCTGTCCCGGTTACCTCTTTGCTAACATTCTCTTCAGCGCTGCAGGGAAACCAGGAACCACGTGGAGAAGGCACCCACACTGAAAGTGCCTGGAGGGAACATTGGGGCTTCTTCTCAGTGTCTCTGACATAGGGTTTCACTGTCCCGGGAAAGTCTCTGCTAACACCCTGCAGAGCGCTGTGCCCAATCTACAGAAACGTCTTGCGGTATCTCCTACAGGGAAAGTGCCAGGAGGGAATTGTCGAGCTTGTTCTCAGTGTCTCTGAGAATTGCTCTGATTATCCCTGTGACCTCTTTGCTAAGACTCTCCAGAGAGCCGTCCTCAAAACAAACACACATCTTGACATATCTCCCACATTGATCGCAGTGTCTCCAGGAACGGCATTCAAGGAGCCAGGAACTTTTCTCCCTACACTGTCCATTGAGTTGTCCTCAAAACCAATATACATCCTGCTATATCTCCCAAATGGAAAGTGCCAGGAGGGAGAAGTGGCGATTATGTTTAGACTTTCTCGGAACTGCTTCAAATCAACTAGATATCTTTGTGCTGTAAATCTCCCAACAGCCAAACGCAAAAGCAGCAAACATCTCGCTGTATGTCCCACATCCAAAGTGCCAAGAGAGAGCTTGCTCTCCCTGTCTTTGAGTACTGTTTTCGCTGTGCCGGTTACCTCTTTGCTAACATTCTCTTCAGCGCTGCAGGGAAACCAGGAACCACGTGGAGAAGGCACCCACACTGAAAGTGCCTGGAGGGAACATTGGGGCTTCTTCTCAGTGTCTCTGACATAGGGTTTCACTGTCCCGGGAAAGTCTCTGCTAACACCCTGCAGAGCGCTGTGCCCAATCTACAGAAACGTCTTGCGGTATCTCCTACAGGGAAAGTGCCAGGAGGGAATTGTCGAGCTTGTTCTCAGTGTCTCTGAGAATTGCTCTGATTATCCCTGTGACCTCTTTGCTAAGACTCTCCAGAGAGCCGTCCTCAAAACCAACACACATCTTGACATATCTCCCACATTGATCGCAGTGTCTCCAGGAACGGCATTCAAGGAGCCAGGAACTTTTCTCCCTACACTGTCCATTGAGTTGTCCTCAAAACCAATATACATCCTGCTATATCTCCCACATGGAAAGTGCCAGGAGGGAGAAGTGGCGATTATGTTTAGACTTTCTCGGAACTGCTTCAAATCAACTAGATATCTTTGTGCTGTAAATCTCCCAACAGCCAAACGCAAAAGCAGCAAACATCTCGCTGTATGTCCCACATCCAAAGTGCCAAGAGAGAGCTTGCTCTCCCTGTCTTTGAGTACTGTTTTCGCTGTCCCGGTTACCTCTTTGCTAACATTCTCTTCAGCGCTGCAGGGAAACCAGGAACCACGTGGAGAAGGCACCCACACTGAAAGTGCCTGGAGGGAACATTGGGGCTTCTTCTCAGTGTCTCTGACATAGGGTTTCACTGTCCCGGGAAAGTCTCTGCTAACACCCTGCAGAGCGCTGTGCCCAATCTACAGAAACGTCTTGCGGTATCTCCTACAGGGAAAGTGCCAGGAGGGAATTGTCGAGCTTGTTCTCAGTGTCTCTGAGAATTGCTCTGATTATCCCTGTGACCTCTTTGCTAAGACTCTCCAGAGAGCCGTCCTCAAAACAAACACACATCTTGACATATCTCCCACATTGATCGCAGTGTCTCCAGGAACGGCATTCAAGGAGCCAGGAACTTTTCTCCCTACACTGTCCATTGAGTTGTCCTCAAAACCAATATACATCCTGCTATATCTCCCACATGGAAAGTGCCAGGAGGGAGAAGTGGCGATTATGTTTAGACTTTCTCGGAACTGCTTCAAATC
This sequence comes from Chroicocephalus ridibundus, assembly GCF_963924245.1. Classification (NCBI taxonomy): domain Eukaryota; kingdom Metazoa; phylum Chordata; class Aves; order Charadriiformes; family Laridae; genus Chroicocephalus; species Chroicocephalus ridibundus. The sequence goes on from NW_026961698.1 coordinate 27,000, forward strand.
AACTAGATATCTTTGTGCTGTAAATCTCCCAACAGCCAAACGCAAAAGCAGCAAACATCTCGCTGTATGTCCCACATCCAAAGTGCCAAGAGAGAGCTTGCTCTCCCTGTCTTTGAGTACTGTTTTCGCTGTGCCGGTTACCTCTTTGCTAACATTCTCTTCAGCGCTGCAGGGAAACCAGGAACCACGTGGAGAAGGCACCCACACTGAAAGTGCCTGGAGGGAACATTGGGGCTTCTTCTCAGTGTCTCTGACATAGGGTTTCACTGTCCCGGGAAAGTCTCTGCTAACACCCTGCAGAGCGCTGTGCCCAATCTACAGAAACGTCTTGCGGTATCTCCTACAGGGAAAGTGCCAGGAGGGAACTGTCCATCTTGTTCTCAGTGTCTCTGAGAATTGCTCTGATTATCCCTGTGACCTCTTTGCTAAGACTCTCCAGAGAGCCGTCCTCAAAACAAACACACATCTTGACATATCTCCCACATTGATCGCAGTGTCTCCAGGAACGGCATTCAAGGAGCCAGGAACTTTTCTCCCTACACTGTCCATTGAGTTGTCCTCAAAACCAATATACATCCTGCTATATCTCCCAAATGGAAAGTGCCAGGAGGGAGAAGTGGCGATTATGTTTAGACTTTCTCGGAACTGCTTCAAATCAACTAGATATCTTTGTGCTGTAAATCTCCCAACAGCCAAACGCAAAAGCAGCAAACATCTCGCTGTATGTCCCACATCCAAAGTGCCAAGAGAGAGCTTGCTCTCCCTGTCTTTGAGTACTGTTTTCGCTGTGCCGGTTACCTCTTTGCTAACATTCTCTTCAGCGCTGCAGGGAAACCAGGAACCACGTGGAGAAGGCACCCACACTGAAAGTGCCTGGAGGGAACATTGGGGCTTCTTCTCAGTGTCTCTGACATAGGGTTTCACTGTCCCGGGAAAGTCTCTGCTAACACCCTGCAGAGCGCTGTGCCCAATCTACAGAAACGTCTTGCGGTATCTCCTACAGGGAAAGTGCCAGGAGGGAACTGTCCATCTTGTTCTCAGTGTCTCTGAGAATTGCTCTGATTATCTGTGTGACCTCTTTGCTAAGACTCTCCAGAGAGCCGTCCTCAAAACAAACACACATCTTGACATATCTCCCACATTGATCGCAGTGTCTCCAGGAACGGCATTCAAGGAGCCAGGAACTTTTCTCCCTACACTGTCCATTGAGTTGTCCTCAAAACCAATATACATCCTGCTATATCTCCCACATGGAAAGTGCCAGGAGGGAGAAGTGGCGATTATGTTTAGACTTTCTCGGAACTGCTTCAAATCAACTAGATATCTTTGTGCTGTAAATCTCCCAACAGCCAAACGCAAAAGCAGCAAACATCTCGCTGTATGTCCCACATCCAAAGTGCCAAGAGAGAGCTTGCTCTCCCTGTCTTTGAGTACTGTTTTCGCTGTGCCGGTTACCTCTTTGCTAACATTCTCTTCAGCGCTGCAGGGAAACCAGGAACCACGTGGAGAAGGCACCCACACTGAAAGTGCCTGGAGGGAACATTGGGGCTTCTTCTCAGTGTCTCTGACATAGGGTTTCACTGTCCCGGGAAAGTCTCTGCTAACACCCTGCAGAGCGCTGTGCCCAATCTACAGAAACGTCTTGCGGTATCTCCTACAGGGAAAGTGCCAGGAGGGAACTGTCCATCTTGTTCTCAGTGTCTCTGAGAATTGCTCTGATTATCCCTGTGACCTCTTTGTTAAGACTCTCCAGAGAGCCGTCCTCAAAACCAACACACATCTTGACATATCTCCCTCATTGATCGCAGTGTCTCCAGGAACGGCATTCAAGGAGCCAGGAACTTTTCTCCCTACACTGTCCATTGAGTTGTCCTCAAAACCAATATACATCCTGCTATATCTCCCACATGGAAAGTGCCAGGAGGGAGAAGTGGCGATTATGTTTAGACTTTCTCGGAACTGCTTCAAATCAACTAGATATCTTTGTGCTGTAAATCTCCCAACAGCCAAACGCAAAAGCAGCAAACATCTCGCTGTATGTCCCACATCCAAAGTGCCAAGAGAGAGCTTGCTCTCCCTGTCTTTGAGTACTGTTTTCACTGTCCCGGTTACCTCTTTGCTAACATTCTCTTCAGCGCTGCAGGGAAACCAGGAACCACGTGGAGAAGGCACCCACACTGAAAGTGCCTGGAGGGAACATTGGGGCTTCTTCTCAGTGTCTCTGACATAGGGTTTCACTGTCCCGGGAAAGTCTCTGCTAACACCCTGCAGAGCGCTGTGCCCAATCTACAGAAACGTCTTGCGGTATCTCCTACAGGGAAAGTGCCAGGAGGGAATTGTGGAGCTTGTTCTCAGTGTCTCTGAGAATTGCTCTGATTATCTGTGTGACCTCTTTGCTAAGACTCTCCAGAGAGCCGTCCTCAAAACCAACACACATCTTGACATATCTCCCACATTGATCGCAGTGTCTCCAGGAACGGCATTCAAGGAGCCAGGAACTTTTCTCCCTACACTGTCCATTGAGTTGTCCTCAAAACCAATATACATCCTGCTATATCTCCCACATGGAAAGTGCCAGGAGGGAGAAGTGGCGATTATGTTTAGACTTTCTCGGAACTGCTTCAAATCAACTAGATATCTTTGTGCTGTAAATCTCCCAACAGCCAAACGCAAAAGCAGCAAACATCTCGCTGTATGTCCCACATCCAAAGTGCCAAGAGAGAGCTTGCTCTCCCTGTCTTTGAGTACTGTTTTCGCTGTCCCGGTTACCTCTTTGCTAACATTCTCTTCAGCGCTGCAGGGAAACCAGGAACCACGTGGAGAAGGCACCCACACTGAAAGTGCCTGGAGGGAACATTGGGGCTTCTTCTCAGTGTCTCTGACATAGGGTTTCACTGTCCCGGGAAAGTCTCTGCTAACACCCTGCAGAGCGCTGTGCCCAATCTACAGAAACGTCTTGCGGTATCTCCTACAGGGAAAGTGCCAGGAGGGAATTGTGGAGCTTGTTCTCAGTGTCTCTGAGAATTGCTCTGATTATCTGTGTGACCTCTTTGCTAAGACTCTCCAGAGAGCCGTCCTCAAAACCAACACACATCTTGACATATCTCCCACATTGATCGCAGTGTCTCCAGGAACGGCATTCAAGGAGCCAGGAACTTTTCTCCCTACACTGTCCATTGAGTTGTCCTCAAAACCAATATACATCCTGCTATATCTCCCACATGGAAAGTGCCAGGAGGGAGAAGTGGCGATTATGTTTAGACTTTCTCGGAACTGCTTCAAATCAACTAGATATCTTTGTGCTGTAAATCTCCCAACAGCCAAACGCAAAAGCAGCAAACATCTCGCTGTATGTCCCACATCCAAAGTGCCAAGAGAGAGCTTGCTCTCCCTGTCTTTGAGTACTGTTTTCGCTGTCCCGGTTACCTCTTTGCTAACATTCTCTTCAGCGCTGCAGGGAAACCAGGAACCACGTGGAGAAGGCACCCACACTGAAAGTGCCTGGAGGGAACATTGGGGCTTCTTCTCAGTGTCTCTGACATAGGGTTTCACTGTCCCGGGAAAGTCTCTGCTAACACCCTGCAGAGCGCTGTGCCCAATCTACAGAAACGTCTTGCGGTATCTCCTACAGGGAAAGTGCCAGGAGGGAACTGTCCATCTTGTTCTCAGTGTCTCTGAGAATTGCTCTGATTATCCCTGTGACCTCTTTGCTAAGACTCTCCAGAGAGCCGTCCTCAAAACAAACACACATCTTGACATATCTCCCACATTGATCGCAGTGTCTCCAGGAACGGCATTCAAGGAGCCAGGAACTTTTCTCCCTACACTGTCCATTGAGTTGTCCTCAAAACCAATATACATCCTGCTATATCTCCCAAATGGAAAGTGCCAGGAGGGAGAAGTGGCGATTATGTTTAGACTTTCTCGGAACTGCTTCAAATCAACTAGATATCTTTGTGCTGTAAATCTCCCAACAGCCAAACGCAAAAGCAGCAAACATCTCGCTGTATGTCCCACATCCAAAGTGCCAAGAGAGAGCTTGCTCTCCCTGTCTTTGAGTACTGTTTTCGCTGTGCCGGTTACCTCTTTGCTAACATTCTCTTCAGCGCTGCAGGGAAACCAGGAACCACGTGGAGAAGGCACCCACACTGAAAGTGCCTGGAGGGAACATTGGGGCTTCTTCTCAGTGTCTCTGACATAGGGTTTCACTGTCCCGGGAAAGTCTCTGCTAACACCCTGCAGAGCGCTGTGCCCAATCTACAGAAACGTCTTGCGGTATCTCCTACAGGGAAAGTGCCAGGAGGGAACTGTCCATCTTGTTCTCAGTGTCTCTGAGAATTGCTCTGATTATCTGTGTGACCTCTTTGCTAAGACTCTCCAGAGAGCCGTCCTCAAAACAAACACACATCTTGACATATCTCCCACATTGATCGCAGTGTCTCCAGGAACGGCATTCAAGGAGCCAGGAACTTTTCTCCCTACACTGTCCATTGAGTTGTCCTCAAAACCAATATACATCCTGCTATATCTCCCACATGGAAAGTGCCAGGAGGGAGAAGTGGCGATTATGTTTAGACTTTCTCGGAACTGCTTCAAATCAACTAGATATCTTTGTGCTGTAAATCTCCCAACAGCCAAACGCAAAAGCAGCAAACATCTCGCTGTATGTCCCACATCCAAAGTGCCAAGAGAGAGCTTGCTCTCCCTGTCTTTGAGTACTGTTTTCGCTGTGCCGGTTACCTCTTTGCTAACATTCTCTTCAGCGCTGCAGGGAAACCAGGAACCACGTGGAGAAGGCACCCACACTGAAAGTGCCTGGAGGGAACATTGGGGCTTCTTCTCAGTGTCTCTGACATAGGGTTTCACTGTCCCGGGAAAGTCTCTGCTAACACCCTGCAGAGCGCTGTGCCCAATCTACAGAAACGTCTTGCGGTATCTCCTACAGGGAAAGTGCCAGGAGGGAACTGTCCATCTTGTTCTCAGTGTCTCTGAGAATTGCTCTGATTATCCCTGTGACCTCTTTGTTAAGACTCTCCAGAGAGCCGTCCTCAAAACCAACACACATCTTGACATATCTCCCTCATTGATCGCAGTGTCTCCAGGAACGGCATTCAAGGAGCCAGGAACTTTTCTCCCTACACTGTCCATTGAGTTGTCCTCAAAACCAATATACATCCTGCTATATCTCCCACATGGAAAGTGCCAGGAGGGAGAAGTGGCGATTATGTTTAGACTTTCTCGGAACTGCTTCAAATCAACTAGATATCTTTGTGCTGTAAATCTCCCAACAGCCAAACGCAAAAGCAGCAAACATCTCGCTGTATGTCCCACATCCAAAGTGCCAAGAGAGAGCTTGCTCTCCCTGTCTTTGAGTACTGTTTTCACTGTCCCGGTTACCTCTTTGCTAACATTCTCTTCAGCGCTGCAGGGAAACCAGGAACCACGTGGAGAAGGCACCCACACTGAAAGTGCCTGGAGGGAACATTGGGGCTTCTTCTCAGTGTCTCTGACATAGGGTTTCACTGTCCCGGGAAAGTCTCTGCTAACACCCTGCAGAGCGCTGTGCCCAATCTACAGAAACGTCTTGCGGTATCTCCTACAGGGAAAGTGCCAGGAGGGAACTGTCCATCTTGTTCTCAGTGTCTCTGAGAATTGCTCTGATTATCCCTGTGACCTCTTTGCTAAGACTCTCCAGAGAGCCGTCCTCAAAACCAACACACATCTTGACATATCTCCCACATTGATCGCAGTGTCTCCAGGAACGGCATTCAAGGAGCCAGGAACTTTTCTCCCTACACTGTCCATTGAGTTGTCCTCAAAACCAATATACATCCTGCTATATCTCCCACATGGAAAGTGCCAGGAGGGAGAAGTGGCGATTATGTTTAGACTTTCTCGGAACTGCTTCAAATCAACTAGATATCTTTGTGCTGTAAATCTCCCAACAGCCAAACGCAAAAGCAGCAAACATCTCGCTGTATGTCCCACATCCAAAGTGCCAAGAGAGAGCTTGCTCTCCCTGTCTTTGAGTACTGTTTTCGCTGTCCCGGTTACCTCTTTGCTAACATTCTCTTCAGCGCTGCAGGGAAACCAGGAACCACGTGGAGAAGGCACCCACACTGAAAGTGCCTGGAGGGAACATTGGGGCTTCTTCTCAGTGTCTCTGACATAGGGTTTCACTGTCCCGGGAAAGTCTCTGCTAACACCCTGCAGAGCGCTGTGCCCAATCTACAGAAACGTCTTGCGGTATCTCCTACAGGGAAAGTGCCAGGAGGGAATTGTGGAGCTTGTTCTCAGTGTCTCTGAGAATTGCTCTGATTATCTGTGTGACCTCTTTGCTAAGACTCTCCAGAGAGCCGTCCTCAAAACCAACACACATCTTGACATATCTCCCACATTGATCGCAGTGTCTCCAGGAACGGCATTCAAGGAGCCAGGAACTTTTCTCCCTACACTGTCCATTGAGTTGTCCTCAAAACCAATATACATCCTGCTATATCTCCCACATGGAAAGTGCCAGGAGGGAGAAGTGGCGATTATGTTTAGACTTTCTCGGAACTGCTTCAAATCAACTAGATATCTTTGTGCTGTAAATCTCCCAACAGCCAAACGCAAAAGCAGCAAACATCTCGCTGTATGTCCCACATCCAAAGTGCCAAGAGAGAGCTTGCTCTCCCTGTCTTTGAGTACTGTTTTCGCTGTCCCGGTTACCTCTTTGCTAACATTCTCTTCAGCGCTGCAGGGAAACCAGGAACCACGTGGAGAAGGCACCCACACTGAAAGTGCCTGGAGGGAACATTGGGGCTTCTTCTCAGTGTCTCTGACATAGGGTTTCACTGTCCCGGGAAAGTCTCTGCTAACACCCTGCAGAGCGCTGTGCCCAATCTACAGAAACGTCTTGCGGTATCTCCTACAGGGAAAGTGCCAGGAGGGAACTGTCCATCTTGTTCTCAGTGTCTCTGAGAATTGCTCTGATTATCCCTGTGACCTCTTTGCTAAGACTCTCCAGAGAGCCGTCCTCAAAACCAACACACATCTTGACATATCTCCCTCATTGATCGCAGTGTCTCCAGGAACGGCATTCAAGGAGCCAGGAACTTTTCTCCCTACACTGTCCATTGAGTTGTCCTCAAAACCAATATACATCCTGCTATATCTCCCACATGGAAAGTGCCAGGAGGGAGAAGTGGCGATTATGTTTAGACTTTCTCGGAACTGCTTCAAATCAACTAGATATCTTTGTGCTGTAAATCTCCCAACAGCCAAACGCAAAAGCAGCAAACATCTCGCTGTATGTCCCACATCCAAAGTGCCAAGAGAGAGCTTGCTCTCCCTGTCTTTGAGTACTGTTTTCGCTGTCCCGGTTACCTCTTTGCTAACATTCTCTTCAGCGCTGCAGGGAAACCAGGAACCACGTGGAGAAGGCACCCACACTGAAAGTGCCTGGAGGGAACATTGGGGCTTCTTCTCAGTGTCTCTGACATAGGGTTTCACTGTCCCGGGAAAGTCTCTGCTAACACCCTGCAGAGCGCTGTGCCCAATCTACAGAAACGTCTTGCGGTATCTCCTACAGGGAAAGTGCCAGGAGGGAACTGTCCATCTTGTTCTCAGTGTCTCTGAGAATTGCTCTGATTATCCCTGTGACCTCTTTGCTAAGACTCTCCAGAGAGCCGTCCTCAAAACAAACACACATCTTGACATATCTCCCACATTGATCGCAGTGTCTCCAGGAACGGCATTCAAGGAGCCAGGAACTTTTCTCCCTACACTGTCCATTGAGTTGTCCTCAAAACCAATATACATCCTGCTATATCTCCCAAATGGAAAGTGCCAGGAGGGAGAAGTGGCGATTATGTTTAGACTTTCTCGGAACTGCTTCAAATCAACTAGATATCTTTGTGCTGTAAATCTCCCAACAGCCAAACGCAAAAGCAGCAAACATCTCGCTGTATGTCCCACATCCAAAGTGCCAAGAGAGAGCTTGCTCTCCCTGTCTTTGAGTACTGTTTTCGCTGTGCCGGTTACCTCTTTGCTAACATTCTCTTCAGCGCTGCAGGGAAACCAGGAACCACGTGGAGAAGGCACCCACACTGAAAGTGCCTGGAGGGAACATTGGGGCTTCTTCTCAGTGTCTCTGACATAGGGTTTCACTGTCCCGGGAAAGTCTCTGCTAACACCCTGCAGAGCGCTGTGCCCAATCTACAGAAACGTCTTGCGGTATCTCCTACAGGGAAAGTGCCAGGAGGGAACTGTCCATCTTGTTCTCAGTGTCTCTGAGAATTGCTCTGATTATCCCTGTGACCTCTTTGCTAAGACTCTCCAGAGAGCCGTCCTCAAAACCAACACACATCTTGACATATCTCCCTCATTGATCGCAGTGTCTCCAGGAACGGCATTCAAGCAGCCAGGAACTTTTCTCCCTACACTGTCCATTGAGTTGTCCTCAAAACCAATATACATCCTGCTATATCTCCCACATGGAAAGTGCCAGGAGGGAGAAGTGGCGATTATGTTTAGACTTTCTCGGAACTGCTTCAAATCAACTAGATATCTTTGTGCTGTAAATCTCCCAACAGCCAAACGCAAAAGCAGCAAACATCTCGCTGTATGTCCCACATCCAAAGTGCCAAGAGAGAGCTTGCTCTCCCTGTCTTTGAGTACTGTTTTCGCTGTCCCGGTTACCTCTTTGCTAACATTCTCTTCAGCGCTGCAGGGAAACCAGGAACCACGTGGAGAAGGCACCCACACTGAAAGTGCCTGGAGGGAACATTGGGGCTTCTTCTCAGTGTCTCTGACATAGGGTTTCACTGTCCCGGGAAAGTCTCTGCTAACACCCTGCAGAGCGCTGTGCCCAATCTACAGAAACGTCTTGCGGTATCTCCTACAGGGAAAGTGCCAGGAGGGAACTGTCCATCTTGTTCTCAGTGTCTCTGAGAATTGCTCTGATTATCCCTGTGACCTCTTTGCTAAGACTCTCCAGAGAGCCGTCCTCAAAACAAACACACATCTTGACATATCTCCCACATTGATCGCAGTGTCTCCAGGAACGGCATTCAAGGAGCCAGGAACTTTTCTCCCTACACTGTCCATTGAGTTGTCCTCAAAACCAATATACATCCTGCTATATCTCCCACATGGAAAGTGCCAGGAGGGAGAAGTGGCGATTATGTTTAGACTTTCTCGGAACTGCTTCAAATCAACTAGATATCTTTGTGCTGTAAATCTCCCAACAGCCAAACGCAAAAGCAGCAAACATCTCGCTGTATGTCCCACATCCAAAGTGCCAAGAGAGAGCTTGCTCTCCCTGTCTTTGAGTACTGTTTTCGCTGTGCCGGTTACCTCTTTGCTAACATTCTCTTCAGCGCTGCAGGGAAACCAGGAACCACGTGGAGAAGGCACCCACACTGAAAGTGCCTGGAGGGAACATTGGGGCTTCTTCTCAGTGTCTCTGACATAGGGTTTCACTGTCCCGGGAAAGTCTCTGCTAACACCCTGCAGAGCGCTGTGCCCAATCTACAGAAACGTCTTGCGGTATCTCCTACAGGGAAAGTGCCAGGAGGGAACTGTCCATCTTGTTCTCAGTGTCTCTGAGAATTGCTCTGATTATCCCTGTGACCTCTTTGCTAAGACTCTCCAGAGAGCCGTCCTCAAAACCAACACACATCTTGACATATCTCCCTCATTGATCGCAGTGTCTCCAGGAACGGCATTCAAGGAGCCAGGAACTTTTCTCCCTACACTGTCCATTGAGTTGTCCTCAAAACCAATATACATCCTGCTATATCTCCCACATGGAAAGTGCCAGGAGGGAGAAGTGGCGATTATGTTTAGACTTTCTCGGAACTGCTTCAAATCAACTAGATATCTTTGTGCTGTAAATCTCCCAACAGCCAAACGCAAAAGCAGCAAACATCTCGCTGTATGTCCCACATCCAAAGTGCCAAGAGAGAGCTTGCTCTCCCTGTCTTTGAGTACTGTTTTCGCTGTCCCGGTTACCTCTTTGCTAACATTCTCTTCAGCGCTGCAGGGAAACCAGGAACCACGTGGAGAAGGCACCCACACTGAAAGTGCCTGGAGGGAACATTGGGGCTTCTTCTCAGTGTCTCTGACATAGGGTTTCACTGTCCCGGGAAAGTCTCTGCTAACACCCTGCAGAGCGCTGTGCCCAATCTACAGAAACGTCTTGCGGTATCTCCTACAGGGAAAGTGCCAGGAGGGAATTGTGGAGCTTGTTCTCAGTGTCTCTGAGAATTGCTCTGATTATCTGTGTGACCTCTTTGCTAAGACTCTCCAGAGAGCCGTCCTCAAAACCAACACACATCTTGACATATCTCCCACATTGATCGCAGTGTCTCCAGGAACGGCATTCAAGGAGCCAGGAACTTTTCTCCCTACACTGTCCATTGAGTTGTCCTCAAAACCAATATACATCCTGCTATATCTCCCACATGGAAAGTGCCAGGAGGGAGAAGTGGCGATTATGTTTAGACTTTCTCGGAACTGCTTCAAATCAACTAGATATCTTTGTGCTGTAAATCTCCCAACAGCCAAACGCAAAAGCAGCAAACATCTCGCTGTATGTCCCACATCCAAAGTGCCAAGAGAGAGCTTGCTCTCCCTGTCTTTGAGTACTGTTTTCGCTGTCCCGGTTACCTCTTTGCTAACATTCTCTTCAGCGCTGCAGGGAAACCAGGAACCACGTGGAGAAGGCACCCACACTGAAAGTGCCTGGAGGGAACATTGGGGCTTCTTCTCAGTGTCTCTGACATAGGGTTTCACTGTCCCGGGAAAGTCTCTGCTAACACCCTGCAGAGCGCTGTGCCCAATCTACAGAAACGTCTTGCGGTATCTCCTACAGGGAAAGTGCCAGGAGGGAACTGTCCATCTTGTTCTCAGTGTCTCTGAGAATTGCTCTGATTATCCCTGTGACCTCTTTGCTAAGACTCTCCAGAGAGCCGTCCTCAAAACCAACACACATCTTGACATATCTCCCACATTGATCGCAGTGTCTCCAGGAACGGCATTCAAGGAGCCAGGAACTTTTCTCCCTACACTGTCCATTGAGTTGTCCTCAAAACCAATATACATCCTGCTATATCTCCCACATGGAAAGTGCCAGGAGGGAGAAGTGGCGATTATGTTTAGACTTTCTCGGAACTGCTTCAAATCAACTAGATATCTTTGTGCTGTAAATCTCCCAACAGCCAAACGCAAAAGCAGCAAACATCTCGCTGTATGTCCCACATCCAAAGTGCCAAGAGAGAGCTTGCTCTCCCTGTCTTTGAGTACTGTTTTCGCTGTCCCGGTTACCTCTTTGCTAACATTCTCTTCAGCGCTGCAGGGAAACCAGGAACCACGTGGAGAAGGCACCCACACTGAAAGTGCCTGGAGGGAACATTGGGGCTTCTTCTCAGTGTCTCTGACATAGGGTTTCACTGTCCCGGGAAAGTCTCTGCTAACACCCTGCAGAGCGCTGTGCCCAATCTACAGAAACGTCTTGCGGTATCTCCTACAGGGAAAGTGCCAGGAGGGAACTGTCCATCTTGTTCTCAGTGTCTCTGAGAATTGCTCTGATTATCCCTGTGACCTCTTTGCTAAGACTCTCCAGAGAGCCGTCCTCAAAACCAACACACATCTTGACATATCTCCCTCATTGATCGCAGTGTCTCCAGGAACGGCATTCAAGGAGCCAGGAACTTTTCTCCCTACACTGTCCATTGAGTTGTCCTCAAAACCAATATACATCCTGCTATATCTCCCACATGGAAAGTGCCAGGAGGGAGAAGTGGCGATTATGTTTAGACTTTCTCGGAACTGCTTCAAATCAACTAGATATCTTTGTGCTGTAAATCTCCCAACAGCCAAACGCAAAAGCAGCAAACATCTCGCTGTATGTCCCACATCCAAAGTGCCAAGAGAGAGCTTGCTCTCCCTGTCTTTGAGTACTGTTTTCACTGTCCCGGTTACCTCTTTGCTAACATTCTCTTCAGCGCTGCAGGGAAACCAGGAACCACGTGGAGAAGGCACCCACACTGAAAGTGCCTGGAGGGAACATTGGGGCTTCTTCTCAGTGTCTCTGACATAGGGTTTCACTGTCCCGGGAAAGTCTCTGCTAACACCCTGCAGAGCGCTGTGCCCAATCTACAGAAACGTCTTGCGGTATCTCCTACAGGGAAAGTGCCAGGAGGGAACTGTCCATCTTGTTCTCAGTGTCTCTGAGAATTGCTCTGATTATCCCTGTGACCTCTTTGCTAAGACTCTCCAGAGAGCCGTCCTCAAAACCAACACACATCTTGACATATCTCCCTCATTGATCGCAGTGTCTCCAGGAACGGCATTCAAGGAGCCAGGAACTTTTCTCCCTACACTGTCCATTGAGTTGTCCTCAAAACCAATATACATCCTGCTATATCTCCCACATGGAAAGTGCCAGGAGGGAGAAGTGGCGATTATGTTTAGACTTTCTCGGAACTGCTTCAAATCAACTAGATATCTTTGTGCTGTAAATCTCCCAACAGCCAAACGCAAAAGCAGCAAACATCTCGCTGTATGTCCCACATCCAAAGTGCCAAGAGAGAGCTTGCTCTCCCTGTCTTTGAGTACTGTTTTCGCTGTCCCGGTTACCTCTTTGCTAACATTCTCTTCAGCGCTGCAGGGAAACCAGGAACCACGTGGAGAAGGCACCCACACTGAAAGTGCCTGGAGGGAACATTGGGGCTTCTTCTCAGTGTCTCTGACATAGGGTTTCACTGTCCCGGGAAAGTCTCTGCTAACACCCTGCAGAGCGCTGTGCCCAATCTACAGAAACGTCTTGCGGTATCTCCTACAGGGAAAGTGCCAGGAGGGAATTGTGGAGCTTGTTCTCAGTGTCTCTGAGAATTGCTCTGATTATCTGTGTGACCTCTTTGCTAAGACTCTCCAGAGAGCCGTCCTCAAAACCAACACACATCTTGACATATCTCCCACATTGATCGCAGTGTCTCCAGGAACGGCATTCAAGGAGCCAGGAACTTTTCTCCCTACACTGTCCATTGAGTTGTCCTCAAAACCAATATACATCCTGCTATATCTCCCACATGGAAAGTGCCAGGAGGGAGAAGTGGCGATTATGTTTAGACTTTCTCGGAACTGCTTCAAATCAACTAGATATCTTTGTGCTGTAAATCTCCCAACAGCCAAACGCAAAAGCAGCAAACATCTCGCTGTATGTCCCACATCCAAAGTGCCAAGAGAGAGCTTGCTCTCCCTGTCTTTGAGTACTGTTTTCGCTGTCCCGGTTACCTCTTTGCTAACATTTTCTTCAGCGCTGCAGGGAAACCAGGAACCACGTGGAGAAGGCACCCACACTGAAAGTGCCTGGAGGGAACATTGGGGCTTCTTCTCAGTGTCTCTGACATAGGGTTTCACTGTCCCGGGAAAGTCTCTGCTAACACCCTGCAGAGCGCTGTGCCCAATCTACAGAAACGTCTTGCGGTATCTCCTACAGGGAAAGTGCCAGGAGGGAACTGTCCATCTTGTTCTCAGTGTCTCTGAGAATTGCTCTGATTATCCCTGTGACCTCTTTGCTAAGACTCTCCAGAGAGCCGTCCTCAAAACCAACACACATCTTGACATATCTCCCTCATTGATCGCAGTGTCTCCAGGAACGGCATTCAAGGAGCCAGGAACTTTTCTCCCTACACTGTCCATTGAGTTGTCCTCAAAACCAATATACATCCTGCTATATCTCCCACATGGAAAGTGCCAGGAGGGAGAAGTGGCGATTATGTTTAGACTTTCTCGGAACTGCTTCAAATCAACTAGATATCTTTGTGCTGTAAATCTCCCAACAGCCAAACGCAAAAGCAGCAAACATCTCGCTGTATGTCCCACATCCAAAGTGCCAAGAGAGAGCTTGCTCTCCCTGTCTTTGAGTACTGTTTTCGCTGTGCCGGTTACCTCTTTGCTAACATTCTCTTCAGCGCTGCAGGGAAACCAGGAACCACGTGGAGAAGGCACCCACACTGAAAGTGCCTGGAGGGAACATTGGGGCTTCTTCTCAGTGTCTCTGACATAGGGTTTCACTGTCCCGGGAAAGTCTCTGCTAACACCCTGCAGAGCGCTGTGCCCAATCTACAGAAACGTCTTGCGGTATCTCCTACAGGGAAAGTGCCAGGAGGGAACTGTCCATCTTGTTCTCAGTGTCTCTGAGAATTGCTCTGATTATCCCTGTGACCTCTTTGCTAAGACTCTCCAGAGAGCCGTCCTCAAAACCAACACACATCTTGACATATCTCCCACATTGATCGCAGTGTCTCCAGGAACGGCATTCAAGGAGCCAGGAACTTTTCTCCCTACACTGTCCATTGAGTTGTCCTCAAAACCAATATACATCCTGCTATATCTCCCACATGGAAAGTGCCAGGAGGGAGAAGTGGCGATTATGTTTAGACTTTCTCGGAACTGCTTCAAATCAACTAGATATCTTTGTGCTGTAAATCTCCCAACAGCCAAACGCAAAAGCAGCAAACATCTCGCTGTATGTCCCACATCCAAAGTGCCAAGAGAGAGCTTGCTCTCCCTGTCTTTGAGTACTGTTTTCGCTGTGCCGGTTACCTCTTTGCTAACATTCTCTTCAGCGCTGCAGGGAAACCAGGAACCACGTGGAGAAGGCACCCACACTGAAAGTGCCTGGAGGGAACATTGGGGCTTCTTCTCAGTGTCTCTGACATAGGGTTTCACTGTCCCGGGAAAGTCTCTGCTAACACCCTGCAGAGCGCTGTGCCCAATCTACAGAAACGTCTTGCGGTATCTCCTACAGGGAAAGTGCCAGGAGGGAATTGTGGAGCTTGTTCTCAGTGTCTCTGAGAATTGCTCTGATTATCCCTGTGACCTCTTTGCTAAGACTCTCCAGAGAGCCGTCCTCAAAACCAACACACATCTTGACATATCTCCCACATTGATCGCAGTGTCTCCAGGAACGGCATTCAAGGAGCCAGGAACTTTTCTCCCTACACTGTCCATTGAGTTGTCCTCAAAACCAATATACATCCTGCTATATCTCCCACATGGAAAGTGCCAGGAGGGAGAAGTGGCGATTATGTTTAGACTTTCTCGGAACTGCTTCAAATCAACTAGATATCTTTGTGCTGTAAATCTCCCAACAGCCAAACGCAAAAGCAGCAAACATCTCGCTGTATGTCCCACATCCAAAGTGCCAAGAGAGAGCTTGCTCTCCCTGTCTTTGAGTACTGTTTTCGCTGTGCCGGTTACCTCTTTGCTAACATTCTCTTCAGCGCTGCAGGGAAACCAGGAACCACGTGGAGAAGGCACCCACACTGAAAGTGCCTGGAGGGAACATTGGGGCTTCTTCTCAGTGTCTCTGACATAGGGTTTCACTGTCCCGGGAAAGTCTCTGCTAACACCCTGCAGAGCGCTGTGCCCAATCTACAGAAACGTCTTGCGGTATCTCCTACAGGGAAAGTGCCAGGAGGGAACTGTCCATCTTGTTCTCAGTGTCTCTGAGAATTGCTCTGATTATCCCTGTGACCTCTTTGCTAAGACTCTCCAGAGAGCCGTCCTCAAAACCAACACACATCTTGACATATCTCCCACATTGATCGCAGTGTCTCCAGGAACGGCATTCAAGGAGCCAGGAACTTTTCTCCCTACACTGTCCATTGAGTTGTCCTCAAAACCAATATACATCCTGCTATATCTCCCACATGGAAAGTGCCAGGAGGGAGAAGTGGCGATTATGTTTAGACTTTCTCGGAACTGCTT
Organism: Chroicocephalus ridibundus; assembly: GCF_963924245.1. Lineage (NCBI taxonomy): Eukaryota > Metazoa > Chordata > Aves > Charadriiformes > Laridae > Chroicocephalus > Chroicocephalus ridibundus. The sequence goes on from NW_026961698.1 coordinate 42,762, forward strand.
CAAATCAACTAGATATCTTTGTGCTGTAAATCTCCCAACAGCCAAACGCAAAAGCAGCAAACATCTCGCTGTATGTCCCACATCCAAAGTGCCAAGAGAGAGCTTGCTCTCCCTGTCTTTGAGTACTGTTTTCGCTGTGCCGGTTACCTCTTTGCTAACATTCTCTTCAGCGCTGCAGGGAAACCAGGAACCACGTGGAGAAGGCACCCACACTGAAAGTGCCTGGAGGGAACATTGGGGCTTCTTCTCAGTGTCTCTGACATAGGGTTTCACTGTCCCGGGAAAGTCTCTGCTAACACCCTGCAGAGCGCTGTGCCCAATCTACAGAAACGTCTTGCGGTATCTCCTACAGGGAAAGTGCCAGGAGGGAATTGTCGAGCTTGTTCTCAGTGTCTCTGAGAATTGCTCTGATTATCCCTGTGACCTCTTTGCTAAGACTCTCCAGAGAGCCGTCCTCAAAACCAACACACATCTTGACATATCTCCCACATTGATCGCAGTGTCTCCAGGAACGGCATTCAAGGAGCCAGGAACTTTTCTCCCTACACTGTCCATTGAGTTGTCCTCAAAACCAATATACATCCTGCTATATCTCCCACATGGAAAGTGCCAGGAGGGAGAAGTGGCGATTATGTTTAGACTTTCTCGGAACTGCTTCAAATCAACTAGATATCTTTGTGCTGTAAATCTCCCAACAGCCAAACGCAAAAGCAGCAAACATCTCGCTGTATGTCCCACATCCAAAGTGCCAAGAGAGAGCTTGCTCTCCCTGTCTTTGAGTACTGTTTTCGCTGTGCCGGTTACCTCTTTGCTAACATTCTCTTCAGCGCTGCAGGGAAACCAGGAACCACGTGGAGAAGGCACCCACACTGAAAGTGCCTGGAGGGAACATTGGGGCTTCTTCTCAGTGTCTCTGACATAGGGTTTCACTGTCCCGGGAAAGTCTCTGCTAACACCCTGCAGAGCGCTGTGCCCAATCTACAGAAACGTCTTGCGGTATCTCCTACAGGGAAAGTGCCAGGAGGGAACTGTCCATCTTGTTCTCAGTGTCTCTGAGAATTGCTCTGATTATCCCTGTGACCTCTTTGCTAAGACTCTCCAGAGAGCCGTCCTCAAAACCAACACACATCTTGACATATCTCCCTCATTGATCGCAGTGTCTCCAGGAACGGCATTCAAGGAGCCAGGAACTTTTCTCCCTACACTGTCCATTGAGTTGTCCTCAAAACCAATATACATCCTGCTATATCTCCCACATGGAAAGTGCCAGGAGGGAGAAGTGGCGATTATGTTTAGACTTTCTCGGAACTGCTTCAAATCAACTAGATATCTTTGTGCTGTAAATCTCCCAACAGCCAAACGCAAAAGCAGCAAACATCTCGCTGTATGTCCCACATCCAAAGTGCCAAGAGAGAGCTTGCTCTCCCTGTCTTTGAGTACTGTTTTCGCTGTGCCGGTTACCTCTTTGCTAACATTCTCTTCAGCGCTGCAGGGAAACCAGGAACCACGTGGAGAAGGCACCCACACTGAAAGTGCCTGGAGGGAACATTGGGGCTTCTTCTCAGTGTCTCTGACATAGGGTTTCACTGTCCCGGGAAAGTCTCTGCTAACACCCTGCAGAGCGCTGTGCCCAATCTACAGAAACGTCTTGCGGTATCTCCTACAGGGAAAGTGCCAGGAGGGAATTGTCGAGCTTGTTCTCAGTGTCTCTGAGAATTGCTCTGATTATCCCTGTGACCTCTTTGCTAAGACTCTCCAGAGAGCCGTCCTCAAAACAAACACACATCTTGACATATCTCCCACATTGATCGCAGTGTCTCCAGGAACGGCATTCAAGGAGCCAGGAACTTTTCTCCCTACACTGTCCATTGAGTTGTCCTCAAAACCAATATACATCCTGCTATATCTCCCACATGGAAAGTGCCAGGAGGGAGAAGTGGCGATTATGTTTAGACTTTCTCGGAACTGCTTCAAATCAACTAGATATCTTTGTGCTGTAAATCTCCCAACAGCCAAACGCAAAAGCAGCAAACATCTCGCTGTATGTCCCACATCCAAAGTGCCAAGAGAGAGCTTGCTCTCCCTGTCTTTGAGTACTGTTTTCGCTGTGCCGGTTACCTCTTTGCTAACATTCTCTTCAGCGCTGCAGGGAAACCAGGAACCACGTGGAGAAGGCACCCACACTGAAAGTGCCTGGAGGGAACATTGGGGCTTCTTCTCAGTGTCTCTGACATAGGGTTTCACTGTCCCGGGAAAGTCTCTGCTAACACCCTGCAGAGCGCTGTGCCCAATCTACAGAAACGTCTTGCGGTATCTCCTACAGGGAAAGTGCCAGGAGGGAACTGTCCATCTTGTTCTCAGTGTCTCTGAGAATTGCTCTGATTATCCCTGTGACCTCTTTGCTAAGACTCTCCAGAGAGCCGTCCTCAAAACCAACACACATCTTGACATATCTCCCTCATTGATCGCAGTGTCTCCAGGAACGGCATTCAAGGAGCCAGGAACTTTTCTCCCTACACTGTCCATTGAGTTGTCCTCAAAACCAATATACATCCTGCTATATCTCCCACATGGAAAGTGCCAGGAGGGAGAAGTGGCGATTATGTTTAGACTTTCTCGGAACTGCTTCAAATCAACTAGATATCTTTGTGCTGTAAATCTCCCAACAGCCAAACGCAAAAGCAGCAAACATCTCGCTGTATGTCCCACATCCAAAGTGCCAAGAGAGAGCTTGCTCTCCCTGTCTTTGAGTACTGTTTTCGCTGTGCCGGTTACCTCTTTGCTAACATTCTCTTCAGCGCTGCAGGGAAACCAGGAACCACGTGGAGAAGGCACCCACACTGAAAGTGCCTGGAGGGAACATTGGGGCTTCTTCTCAGTGTCTCTGACATAGGGTTTCACTGTCCCGGGAAAGTCTCTGCTAACACCCTGCAGAGCGCTGTGCCCAATCTACAGAAACGTCTTGCGGTATCTCCTACAGGGAAAGTGCCAGGAGGGAACTGTCCATCTTGTTCTCAGTGTCTCTGAGAATTGCTCTGATTATCCCTGTGACCTCTTTGCTAAGACTCTCCAGAGAGCCGTCCTCAAAACCAACACACATCTTGACATATCTCCCACATTGATCGCAGTGTCTCCAGGAACGGCATTCAAGGAGCCAGGAACTTTTCTCCCTACACTGTCCATTGAGTTGTCCTCAAAACCAATATACATCCTGCTATATCTCCCACATGGAAAGTGCCAGGAGGGAGAAGTGGCGATTATGTTTAGACTTTCTCGGAACTGCTTCAAATCAACTAGATATCTTTGTGCTGTAAATCTCCCAACAGCCAAACGCAAAAGCAGCAAACATCTCGCTGTATGTCCCACATCCAAAGTGCCAAGAGAGAGCTTGCTCTCCCTGTCTTTGAGTACTGTTTTCGCTGTCCCGGTTACCTCTTTGCTAACATTCTCTTCAGCGCTGCAGGGAAACCAGGAACCACGTGGAGAAGGCACCCACACTGAAAGTGCCTGGAGGGAACATTGGGGCTTCTTCTCAGTGTCTCTGACATAGGGTTTCACTGTCCCGGGAAAGTCTCTGCTAACACCCTGCAGAGCGCTGTGCCCAATCTACAGAAACGTCTTGCGGTATCTCCTACAGGGAAAGTGCCAGGAGGGAACTGTCCATCTTGTTCTCAGTGTCTCTGAGAATTGCTCTGATTATCCCTGTGACCTCTTTGCTAAGACTCTCCAGAGAGCCGTCCTCAAAACCAACACACATCTTGACATATCTCCCTCATTGATCGCAGTGTCTCCAGGAACGGCATTCAAGGAGCCAGGAACTTTTCTCCCTACACTGTCCATTGAGTTGTCCTCAAAACCAATATACATCCTGCTATATCTCCCACATGGAAAGTGCCAGGAGGGAGAAGTGGCGATTATGTTTAGACTTTCTCGGAACTGCTTCAAATCAACTAGATATCTTTGTGCTGTAAATCTCCCAACAGCCAAACGCAAAAGCAGCAAACATCTCGCTGTATGTCCCACATCCAAAGTGCCAAGAGAGAGCTTGCTCTCCCTGTCTTTGAGTACTGTTTTCGCTGTGCCGGTTACCTCTTTGCTAACATTCTCTTCAGCGCTGCAGGGAAACCAGGAACCACGTGGAGAAGGCACCCACACTGAAAGTGCCTGGAGGGAACATTGGGGCTTCTTCTCAGTGTCTCTGACATAGGGTTTCACTGTCCCGGGAAAGTCTCTGCTAACACCCTGCAGAGCGCTGTGCCCAATCTACAGAAACGTCTTGCGGTATCTCCTACAGGGAAAGTGCCAGGAGGGAACTGTCCATCTTGTTCTCAGTGTCTCTGAGAATTGCTCTGATTATCCCTGTGACCTCTTTGCTAAGACTCTCCAGAGAGCCGTCCTCAAAACCAACACACATCTTGACATATCTCCCTCATTGATCGCAGTGTCTCCAGGAACGGCATTCAAGGAGCCAGGAACTTTTCTCCCTACACTGTCCATTGAGTTGTCCTCAAAACCAATATACATCCTGCTATATCTCCCACATGGAAAGTGCCAGGAGGGAGAAGTGGCGATTATGTTTAGACTTTCTCGGAACTGCTTCAAATCAACTAGATATCTTTGTGCTGTAAATCTCCCAACAGCCAAACGCAAAAGCAGCAAACATCTCGCTGTATGTCCCACATCCAAAGTGCCAAGAGAGAGCTTGCTCTCCCTCTCTTTGAGTACTGTTTTCACTGTCCCGGTTACCTCTTTGCTAACATTCTCTTCAGCGCTGCAGGGAAACCAGGAACCACGTGGAGAAGGCACCCACACTGAAAGTGCCTGGAGGGAACATTGGGGCTTCTTCTCAGTGTCTCTGACATAGGGTTTCACTGTCCCGGGAAAGTCTCTGCTAACACCCTGCAGAGCGCTGTGCCCAATCTACAGAAACGTCTTGCGGTATCTCCTACAGGGAAAGTGCCAGGAGGGAACTGTCGAGCTTGTTCTCAGTGTCTCTGAGAATTGCTCTGATTATCCCTGTGACCTCTTTGCTAAGACTCTCCAGAGAGCCGTCCTCAAAACCAACACACATCTTGACATATCTCCCACATTGATCGCAGTGTCTCCAGGAACGGCATTCAAGGAGCCAGGAACTTTTCTCCCTACACTGTCCATTGAGTTGTCCTCAAAACCAATATACATCCTGCTATATCTCCCACATGGAAAGTGCCAGGAGGGAGAAGTGGCGATTATGTTTAGACTTTCTCGGAACTGCTTCAAATCAACTAGATATCTTTGTGCTGTAAATCTCCCAACAGCCAAACGCAAAAGCAGCAAACATCTCGCTGTATGTCCCACATCCAAAGTGCCAAGAGAGAGCTTGCTCTCCCTGTCTTTGAGTACTGTTTTCGCTGTGCCGGTTACCTCTTTGCTAACATTCTCTTCAGCGCTGCAGGGAAACCAGGAACCACGTGGAGAAGGCACCCACACTGAAAGTGCCTGGAGGGAACATTGGGGCTTCTTCTCAGTGTCTCTGACATAGGGTTTCACTGTCCCGGGAAAGTCTCTGCTAACACCCTGCAGAGCGCTGTGCCCAATCTACAGAAACGTCTTGCGGTATCTCCTACAGGGAAAGTGCCAGGAGGGAACTGTCCATCTTGTTCTCAGTGTCTCTGAGAATTGCTCTGATTATCCCTGTGACCTCTTTGCTAAGACTCTCCAGAGAGCCGTCCTCAAAACCAACACACATCTTGACATATCTCCCTCATTGATCGCAGTGTCTCCAGGAACGGCATTCAAGGAGCCAGGAACTTTTCTCCCTACACTGTCCATTGAGTTGTCCTCAAAACCAATATACATCCTGCTATATCTCCCACATGGAAAGTGCCAGGAGGGAGAAGTGGCGATTATGTTTAGACTTTCTCGGAACTGCTTCAAATCAACTAGATATCTTTGTGCTGTAAATCTCCCAACAGCCAAACGCAAAAGCAGCAAACATCTCGCTGTATGTCCCACATCCAAAGTGCCAAGAGAGAGCTTGCTCTCCCTGTCTTTGAGTACTGTTTTCGCTGTGCCGGTTACCTCTTTGCTAACATTCTCTTCAGCGCTGCAGGGAAACCAGGAACCACGTGGAGAAGGCACCCACACTGAAAGTGCCTGGAGGGAACATTGGGGCTTCTTCTCAGTGTCTCTGACATAGGGTTTCACTGTCCCGGGAAAGTCTCTGCTAACACCCTGCAGAGCGCTGTGCCCAATCTACAGAAACGTCTTGCGGTATCTCCTACAGGGAAAGTGCCAGGAGGGAACTGTCCATCTTGTTCTCAGTGTCTCTGAGAATTGCTCTGATTATCCCTGTGACCTCTTTGCTAAGACTCTCCAGAGAGCCGTCCTCAAAACCAACACACATCTTGACATATCTCCCTCATTGATCGCAGTGTCTCCAGGAACGGCATTCAAGGAGCCAGGAACTTTTCTCCCTACACTGTCCATTGAGTTGTCCTCAAAACCAATATACATCCTGCTATATCTCCCACATGGAAAGTGCCAGGAGGGAGAAGTGGCGATTATGTTTAGACTTTCTCGGAACTGCTTCAAATCAACTAGATATCTTTGTGCTGTAAATCTCCCAACAGCCAAACGCAAAAGCAGCAAACATCTCGCTGTATGTCCCACATCCAAAGTGCCAAGAGAGAGCTTGCTCTCCCTGTCTTTGAGTACTGTTTTCGCTGTGCCGGTTACCTCTTTGCTAACATTCTCTTCAGCGCTGCAGGGAAACCAGGAACCACGTGGAGAAGGCACCCACACTGAAAGTGCCTGGAGGGAACATTGGGGCTTCTTCTCAGTGTCTCTGACATAGGGTTTCACTGTCCCGGGAAAGTCTCTGCTAACACCCTGCAGAGCGCTGTGCCCAATCTACAGAAACGTCTTGCGGTATCTCCTACAGGGAAAGTGCCAGGAGGGAACTGTCCATCTTGTTCTCAGTGTCTCTGAGAATTGCTCTGATTATCCCTGTGACCTCTTTGCTAAGACTCTCCAGAGAGCCGTCCTCAAAACCAACACACATCTTGACATATCTCCCTCATTGATCGCAGTGTCTCCAGGAACGGCATTCAAGGAGCCAGGAACTTTTCTCCCTACACTGTCCATTGAGTTGTCCTCAAAACCAATATACATCCTGCTATATCTCCCACATGGAAAGTGCCAGGAGGGAGAAGTGGCGATTATGTTTAGACTTTCTCGGAACTGCTTCAAATCAACTAGATATCTTTGTGCTGTAAATCTCCCAACAGCCAAACGCAAAAGCAGCAAACATCTCGCTGTATGTCCCACATCCAAAGTGCCAAGAGAGAGCTTGCTCTCCCTGTCTTTGAGTACTGTTTTCGCTGTGCCGGTTACCTCTTTGCTAACATTCTCTTCAGCGCTGCAGGGAAACCAGGAACCACGTGGAGAAGGCACCCACACTGAAAGTGCCTGGAGGGAACATTGGGGCTTTTTCTCAGTGTCTCTGACATAGGGTTTCACTGTCCCGGGAAAGTCTCTGCTAACACCCTGCAGAGCGCTGTGCCCAATCTACAGAAACGTCTTGCGGTATCTCCTACAGGGAAAGTGCCAGGAGGGAACTGTCCATCTTGTTCTCAGTGTCTCTGAGAATTGCTCTGATTATCCCTGTGACCTCTTTGCTAAGACTCTCCAGAGAGCCGTCCTCAAAACCAACACACATCTTGACATATCTCCCTCATTGATCGCAGTGTCTCCAGGAACGGCATTCAAGGAGCCAGGAACTTTTCTCCCTACACTGTCCATTGAGTTGTCCTCAAAACCAATATACATCCTGCTATATCTCCCACATGGAAAGTGCCAGGAGGGAGAAGTGGCGATTATGTTTAGACTTTCTCGGAACTGCTTCAAATCAACTAGATATCTTTGTGCTGTAAATCTCCCAACAGCCAAACGCAAAAGCAGCAAACATCTCGCTGTATGTCCCACATCCAAAGTGCCAAGAGAGAGCTTGCTCTCCCTGTCTTTGAGTACTGTTTTCGCTGTGCCGGTTACCTCTTTGCTAACATTCTCTTCAGCGCTGCAGGGAAACCAGGAACCACGTGGAGAAGGCACCCACACTGAAAGTGCCTGGAGGGAACATTGGGGCTTCTTCTCAGTGTCTCTGACATAGGGTTTCACTGTCCCGGGAAAGTCTCTGCTAACACCCTGCAGAGCGCTGTGCCCAATCTACAGAAACGTCTTGCGGTATCTCCTACAGGGAAAGTGCCAGGAGGTAACTGTCCATCTTGTTCTCAGTGTCTCTGAGAATTGCTCTGATTATCCCTGTGACCTCTTTGCTAAGACTCTCCAGAGAGCCGTCCTCAAAACCAACACACATCTTGACATATCTCCCACATTGATCGCAGTGTCTCCAGGAACGGCATTCAAGGAGCCAGGAACTTTTCTCCCTACACTGTCCATTGAGTTGTCCTCAAAACCAATATACATCCTGCTATATCTCCCACATGGAAAGTGCCAGGAGGGAGAAGTGGCGATTATGTTTAGACTTTCTCGGAACTGCTTCAAATCAACTAGATATCTTTGTGCTGTAAATCTCCCAACAGCCAAACGCAAAAGCAGCAAACATCTCGCTGTATGTCCCACATCCAAAGTGCCAAGAGAGAGCTTGCTCTCCCTGTCTTTGAGTACTGTTTTCGCTGTGCCGGTTACCTCTTTGCTAACATTCTCTTCAGCGCTGCAGGGAAACCAGGAACCACGTGGAGAAGGCACCCACACTGAAAGTGCCTGGAGGGAACATTGGGGCTTCTTCTCAGTGTCTCTGACATAGGGTTTCACTGTCCCGGGAAAGTCTCTGCTAACACCCTGCAGAGCGCTGTGCCCAATCTACAGAAACGTCTTGCGGTATCTCCTACAGGGAAAGTGCCAGGAGGGAACTGTCCATCTTGTTCTCAGTGTCTCTGAGAATTGCTCTGATTATCCCTGTGACCTCTTTGCTAAGACTCTCCAGAGAGCCGTCCTCAAAACCAACACACATCTTGACATATCTCCCTCATTGATCGCAGTGTCTCCAGGAACGGCATTCAAGGAGCCAGGAACTTTTCTCCCTACACTGTCCATTGAGTTGTCCTCAAAACCAATATACATCCTGCTATATCTCCCACATGGAAAGTGCCAGGAGGGAGAAGTGGCGATTATGTTTAGACTTTCTCGGAACTGCTTCAAATCAACTAGATATCTTTGTGCTGTAAATCTCCCAACAGCCAAACGCAAAAGCAGCAAACATCTCGCTGTATGTCCCACATCCAAAGTGCCAAGAGAGAGCTTGCTCTCCCTGTCTTTGAGTACTGTTTTCGCTGTGCCGGTTACCTCTTTGCTAACATTCTCTTCAGCGCTGCAGGGAAACCAGGAACCACGTGGAGAAGGCACCCACACTGAAAGTGCCTGGAGGGAACATTGGGGCTTCTTCTCAGTGTCTCTGACATAGGGTTTCACTGTCCCGGGAAAGTCTCTGCTAACACCCTGCAGAGCGCTGTGCCCAATCTACAGAAACGTCTTGCGGTATCTCCTACAGGGAAAGTGCCAGGAGGGAACTGTCCATCTTGTTCTCAGTGTCTCTGAGAATTGCTCTGATTATCCCTGTGACCTCTTTGCTAAGACTCTCCAGAGAGCCGTCCTCAAAACCAACACACATCTTGACATATCTCCCTCATTGATCGCAGTGTCTCCAGGAACGGCATTCAAGGAGCCAGGAACTTTTCTCCCTACACTGTCCATTGAGTTGTCCTCAAAACCAATATACATCCTGCTATATCTCCCACATGGAAAGTGCCAGGAGGGAGAAGTGGCGATTATGTTTAGACTTTCTCGGAACTGCTTCAAATCAACTAGATATCTTTGTGCTGTAAATCTCCCAACAGCCAAACGCAAAAGCAGCAAACATCTCGCTGTATGTCCCACATCCAAAGTGCCAAGAGAGAGCTTGCTCTCCCTGTCTTTGAGTACTGTTTTCGCTGTGCCGGTTACCTCTTTGCTAACATTCTCTTCAGCGCTGCAGGGAAACCAGGAACCACGTGGAGAAGGCACCCACACTGAAAGTGCCTGGAGGGAACATTGGGGCTTCTTCTCAGTGTCTCTGACATAGGGTTTCACTGTCCCGGGAAAGTCTCTGCTAACACCCTGCAGAGCGCTGTGCCCAATCTACAGAAACGTCTTGCGGTATCTCCTACAGGGAAAGTGCCAGGAGGGAACTGTCCATCTTGTTCTCAGTGTCTCTGAGAATTGCTCTGATTATCCCTGTGACCTCTTTGCTAAGACTCTCCAGAGAGCCGTCCTCAAAACCAACACACATCTTGACATATCTCCCACATTGATCGCAGTGTCTCCAGGAACGGCATTCAAGGAGCCAGGAACTTTTCTCCCTACACTGTCCATTGAGTTGTCCTCAAAACCAATATACATCCTGCTATATCTCCCACATGGAAAGTGCCAGGAGGGAGAAGTGGCGATTATGTTTAGACTTTCTCGGAACTGCTTCAAATCAACTAGATATCTTTGTGCTGTAAATCTCCCAACAGCCAAACGCAAAAGCAGCAAACATCTCGCTGTATGTCCCACATCCAAAGTGCCAAGAGAGAGCTTGCTCTCCCTGTCTTTGAGTACTGTTTTCGCTGTCCCGGTTACCTCTTTGCTAACATTCTCTTCAGCGCTGCAGGGAAACCAGGAACCACGTGGAGAAGGCACCCACACTGAAAGTGCCTGGAGGGAACATTGGGGCTTCTTCTCAGTGTCTCTGACATAGGGTTTCACTGTCCCGGGAAAGTCTCTGCTAACACCCTGCAGAGCGCTGTGCCCAATCTACAGAAACGTCTTGCGGTATCTCCTACAGGGAAAGTGCCAGGAGGGAACTGTCCATCTTGTTCTCAGTGTCTCTGAGAATTGCTCTGATTATCCCTGTGACCTCTTTGCTAAGACTCTCCAGAGAGCCGTCCTCAAAACCAACACACATCTTGACATATCTCCCTCATTGATCGCAGTGTCTCCAGGAACGGCATTCAAGGAGCCAGGAACTTTTCTCCCTACACTGTCCATTGAGTTGTCCTCAAAACCAATATACATCCTGCTATATCTCCCACATGGAAAGTGCCAGGAGGGAGAAGTGGCGATTATGTTTAGACTTTCTCGGAACTGCTTCAAATCAACTAGATATCTTTGTGCTGTAAATCTCCCAACAGCCAAACGCAAAAGCAGCAAACATCTCGCTGTATGTCCCACATCCAAAGTGCCAAGAGAGAGCTTGCTCTCCCTGTCTTTGAGTACTGTTTTCGCTGTGCCGGTTACCTCTTTGCTAACATTCTCTTCAGCGCTGCAGGGAAACCAGGAACCACGTGGAGAAGGCACCCACACTGAAAGTGCCTGGAGGGAACATTGGGGCTTCTTCTCAGTGTCTCTGACATAGGGTTTCACTGTCCCGGGAAAGTCTCTGCTAACACCCTGCAGAGCGCTGTGCCCAATCTACAGAAACGTCTTGCGGTATCTCCTACAGGGAAAGTGCCAGGAGGGAACTGTCCATCTTGTTCTCAGTGTCTCTGAGAATTGCTCTGATTATCCCTGTGACCTCTTTGCTAAGACTCTCCAGAGAGCCGTCCTCAAAACCAACACACATCTTGACATATCTCCCTCATTGATCGCAGTGTCTCCAGGAACGGCATTCAAGCAGCCAGGAACTTTTCTCCCTACACTGTCCATTGAGTTGTCCTCAAAACCAATATACATCCTGCTATATCTCCCACATGGAAAGTGCCAGGAGGGAGAAGTGGCGATTATGTTTAGACTTTCTCGGAACTGCTTCAAATCAACTAGATATCTTTGTGCTGTAAATCTCCCAACAGCCAAACGCAAAAGCAGCAAACATCTCGCTGTATGTCCCACATCCAAAGTGCCAAGAGAGAGCTTGCTCTCCCTCTCTTTGAGTACTGTTTTCGCTGTCCCGGTTACCTCTTTGCTAACATTCTCTTCAGCGCTGCAGGGAAACCAGGAACCACGTGGAGAAGGCACCCACACTGAAAGTGCCTGGAGGGAACATTGGGGCTTCTTCTCAGTGTCTCTGACATAGGGTTTCACTGTCCCGGGAAAGTCTCTGCTAACACCCTGCAGAGCGCTGTGCCCAATCTACAGAAACGTCTTGCGGTATCTCCTACAGGGAAAGTGCCAGGAGGGAACTGTCCATCTTGTTCTCAGTGTCTCTGAGAATTGCTCTGATTATCCCTGTGACCTCTTTGCTAAGACTCTCCAGAGAGCCGTCCTCAAAACCAACACACATCTTGACATATCTCCCTCATTGATCGCAGTGTCTCCAGGAACGGCATTCAAGGAGCCAGGAACTTTTCTCCCTACACTGTCCATTGAGTTGTCCTCAAAACCAATATACATCCTGCTATATCTCCCACATGGAAAGTGCCAGGAGGGAGAAGTGGCGATTATGTTTAGACTTTCTCGGAACTGCTTCAAATCAACTAGATATCTTTGTGCTGTAAATCTCCCAACAGCCAAACGCAAAAGCAGCAAACATCTCGCTGTATGTCCCACATCCAAAGTGCCAAGAGAGAGCTTGCTCTCCCTGTCTTTGAGTACTGTTTTCGCTGTGCCGGTTACCTCTTTGCTAACATTCTCTTCAGCGCTGCAGGGAAACCAGGAACCACGTGGAGAAGGCACCCACACTGAAAGTGCCTGGAGGGAACATTGGGGCTTCTTCTCAGTGTCTCTGACATAGGGTTTCACTGTCCCGGGAAAGTCTCTGCTAACACCCTGCAGAGCGCTGTGCCCAATCTACAGAAACGTCTTGCGGTATCTCCTACAGGGAAAGTGCCAGGAGGGAACTGTCCATCTTGTTCTCAGTGTCTCTGAGAATTGCTCTGATTATCCCTGTGACCTCTTTGCTAAGACTCTCCAGAGAGCCGTCCTCAAAAACAACACACATCTTGACATATCTCCCTCATTGATCGCAGTGTCTCCAGGAACGGCATTCAAGGAGCCAGGAACTTTTCTCCCTACACTGTCCATTGAGTTGTCCTCAAAACCAATATACATCCTGCTATATCTCCCACATGGAAAGTGCCAGGAGGGAGAAGTGGCGATTATGTTTAGACTTTCTCGGAACTGCTTCAAATCAACTAGATATCTTTGTGCTGTAAATCTCCCAACAGCCAAACGCAAAAGCAGCAAACATCTCGCTGTATGTCCCACATCCAAAGTGCCAAGAGAGAGCTTGCTCTCCCTGTCTTTGAGTACTGTTTTCGCTGTGCCGGTTACCTCTTTGCTAACATTCTCTTCAGCGCTGCAGGGAAACCAGGAACCACGTGGAGAAGGCACCCACACTGAAAGTGCCTGGAGGGAACATTGGGGCTTCTTCTCAGTGTCTCTGACATAGGGTTTCACTGTCCCGGGAAAGTCTCTGCTAACACCCTGCAGAGCGCTGTGCCCAATCTACAGAAACGTCTTGCGGTATCTCCTACAGGGAAAGTGCCAGGAGGGAACTGTCCATCTTGTTCTCAGTGTCTCTGAGAATTGCTCTGATTATCCCTGTGACCTCTTTGCTAAGACTCTCCAGAGAGCCGTCCTCAAAACCAACACACATCTTGACATATCTCCCACATTGATCGCAGTGTCTCCAGGAACGGCATTCAAGGAGCCAGGAACTTTTCTCCCTACACTGTCCATTGAGTTGTCCTCAAAACCAATATACATCCTGCTATATCTCCCACATGGAAAGTGCCAGGAGGGAGAAGTGGCGATTATGTTTAGACTTTCTCGGAACTGCTTCAAATCAACTAGATATCTTTGTGCTGTAAATCTCCCAACAGCCAAACGCAAAAGCAGCAAACATCTCGCTGTATGTCCCACATCCAAAGTGCCAAGAGAGAGCTTGCTCTCCCTGTCTTTGAGTACTGTTTTCGCTGTGCCGGTTACCTCTTTGCTAACATTCTCTTCAGCGCTGCAGGGAAACCAGGAACCACGTGGAGAAGGCACCCACACTGAAAGTGCCTGGAGGGAACATTGGGGCTTCTTCTCAGTGTCTCTGACATAGGGTTTCACTGTCCCGGGAAAGTCTCTGCTAACACCCTGCAGAGCGCTGTGCCCAATCTACAGAAACGTCTTGCGGTATCTCCTACAGGGAAAGTGCCAGGAGGGAACTGTCCATCTTGTTCTCAGTGTCTCTGAGAATTGCTCTGATTATCCCTGTGACCTCTTTGCTAAGACTCTCCAGAGAGCCGTCCTCAAAACCAACACACATCTTGACATATCTCCCTCATTGATCGCAGTGTCTCCAGGAACGGCATTCAAGGAGCCAGGAACTTTTCTCCCTACACTGTCCATTGAGTTGTCCTCAAAACCAATATACATCCTGCTATATCTCCCACATGGAAAGTGCCAGGAGGGAGAAGTGGCGATTATGTTTAGACTTTCTCGGAACTGCTTCAAATCAACTAGATATCTTTGTGCTGTAAATCTCCCAACAGCCAAACGCAAAAGCAGCAAACATCTCGCTGTATGTCCCACATCCAAAGTGCCAAGAGAGAGCTTGCTCTCCCTGTCTTTGAGTACTGTTTTCACTGTCCCGGTTACCTCTTTGCTAACATTCTCTTCAGCGCTGCAGGGAAACCAGGAACCACGTGGAGAAGGCACCCACACTGAAAGTGCCTGGAGGGAACATTGGGGCTTCTTCTCAGTGTCTCTGACATAGGGTTTCACTGTCCCGGGAAAGTCTCTGCTAACACCCTGCAGAGCGCTGTGCCCAATCTACAGAAACGTCTTGCGGTATCTCCTACAGGGAAAGTGCCAGGAGGGAACTGTCCATCTTGTTCTCAGTGTCTCTGAGAATTGCTCTGATTATCCCTGTGACCTCTTTGCTAAGACTCTCCAGAGAGCCGTCCTCAAAACCAACACACATCTTGACATATCTCCCACATTGATCGCAGTGTCTCCAGGAACGGCATTCAAGGAGCCAGGAACTTTTCTCCCTACACTGTCCATTGAGTTGTCCTCAAAACCAATATACATCCTGCTATATCTCCCACATGGAAAGTGCCAGGAGGGAGAAGTGGCGATTATGTTTAGACTTTCTCGGAACTGCTTCAAATCAACTAGATATCTTTGTGCTGTAAATCTCCCAACAGCCAAACGCAAAAGCAGCAAACATCTCGCTGTATGTCCCACATCCAAAGTGCCAAGAGAGAGCTTGCTCTCCCTGTCTTTGAGTACTGTTTTCGCTGTGCCGGTTACCTCTTTGCTAACATTCTCTTCAGCGCTGCAGGGAAACCAGGAACCACGTGGAGAAGGCACCCACACTGAAAGTGCCTGGAGGGAACATTGGGGCTTCTTCTCAGTGTCTCTGACATAGGGTTTCACTGTCCCGGGAAAGTCTCTGCTAACACCCTGCAGAGCGCTGTGCCCAATCTACAGAAACGTCTTGCGGTATCTCCTACAGGGAAAGTGCCAGGAGGGAATTGTGGAGCTTGTTCTCAGTGTCTCTGAGAATTGCTCTGATTATCTGTGTGACCTCTTTGCTAAGACTCTCCAGAGAGCCGTCCTCAAAACCAACACACATCTTGACATATCTCCCACATTGATCGCAGTGTCTCCAGGAACGGCATTCAAGGAGCCAGGAACTTTTCTCCCTACACTGTCCATTGAGTTGTCCTCAAAACCAATATACATCCTGCTATATCTCCCACATGGAAAGTGCCAGGAGGGAGAAGTGGCGATTATGTTTAGACTTTCTCGGAACTGCTTCAAATCAACTAGATATCTTTGTGCTGTAAATCTCCCAACAGCCAAACGCAAAAGCAGCAAACATCTCGCTGTATGTCCCACATCCAAAGTGCCAAGAGAGAGCTTGCTCTCCCTGTCTTTGAGTACTGTTTTCGCTGTGCCGGTTACCTCTTTGCTAACATTCTCTTCAGCGCTGCAGGGAAACCAGGAACCACGTGGAGAAGGCACCCACACTGAAAGTGCCTGGAGGGAACATTGGGGCTTCTTCTCAGTGTCTCTGACATAGGGTTTCACTGTCCCGGGAAAGTCTCTGCTAACACCCTGCAGAGCGCTGTGCCCAATCTACAGAAACGTCTTGCGGTATCTCCTACAGGGAAAGTGCCAGGAGGGAACTGTCCATCTTGTTCTCAGTGTCTCTGAGAATTGCTCTGATTATCCCTGTGACCTCTTTGCTAAGACTCTCCAGAGAGCCGTCCTCAAAACCAACACACATCTTGACATATCTCCCTCATTGATCGCAGTGTCTCCAGGAACGGCATTCAAGGAGCCAGGAACTTTTCTCCCTACACTGTCCATTGAGTTGTCCTCAAAACCAATATACATCCTGCTATATCTCCCACATGGAAAGTGCCAGGAGGGAGAAGTGGCGATTATGTTTAGACTTTCTCGGAACTGCTTCAAATCAACTAGATATCTTTGTGCTGTAAATCTCCCAACAGCCAAACGCAAAAGCAGCAAACATCTCGCTGTATGTCCCACATCCAAAGTGCCAAGAGAGAGCTTGCTCTCCCTGTCTTTGAGTACTGTTTTCGCTGTGCCGGTTACCTCTTTGCTAACATTCTCTTCAGCGCTGCAGGGAAACCAGGAACCACGTGGAGAAGGCACCCACACTGAAAGTGCCTGGAGGGAACATTGGGGCTTCTTCTCAGTGTCTCTGACATAGGGTTTCACTGTCCCGGGAAAGTCTCTGCTAACACCCTGCAGAGCGCTGTGCCCAATCTACAGAAACGTCTTGCGGTATCTCCTACAGGGAAAGTGCCAGGAGGGAATTGTCGAGCTTGTTCTCAGTGTCTCTGAGAATTGCTCTGATTATCCCTGTGACCTCTTTGCTAAGACTCTCCAGAGAGCCGTCCTCAAAACCAACACACATCTTGACATATCTCCCACATTGATCGCAGTGTCTCCAGGAACGGCATTCAAGGAGCCAGGAACTTTTCTCCCTACACTGTCCATTGAGTTGTCCTCAAAACCAATATACATCCTGCTATATCTCCCACATGGAAAGTGCCAGGAGGGAGAAGTGGCGATTATGTTTAGACTTTCTCGGAACTGCTTCAAATCAACTAGATATCTTTGTGCTGTAAATCTCCCAACAGCCAAACGCAAAAGCAGCAAACATCTCGCTGTATGTCCCACATCCAAAGTGCCAAGAGAGAGCTTGCTCTCCCTGTCTTTGAGTACTGTTTTCGCTGTGCCGGTTACCTCTTTGCTAACATTCTCTTCAGCGCTGCAGGGAAACCAGGAACCACGTGGAGAAGGCACCCACACTGAAAGTGCCTGGAGGGAACATTGGGGCTTCTTCTCAGTGTCTCTGACATAGGGTTTCACTGTCCCGGGAAAGTCTCTGCTAACACCCTGCAGAGCGCTGTGCCCAATCTACAGAAACGTCTTGCGGTATCTCCTACAGGGAAAGTGCCAGGAGGGAACTGTCCATCTTGTTCTCAGTGTCTCTGAGAATTGCTCTGATTATCCCTGTGACCTCTTTGCTAAGACTCTCCAGAGAGCCGTCCTCAAAACCAACACACATCTTGACATATCTCCCTCATTGATCGCAGTGTCTCCAGGAACGGCATTCAAGGAGCCAGGAACTTTTCTCCCTACACTGTCCATTGAGTTGTCCTCAAAACCAATATACATCCTGCTATATCTCCCACATGGAAAGTGCCAGGAGGGAGAAGTGGCGATTATGTTTAGACTTTCTCGGAACTGCTTCAAATCAACTAGATATCTTTGTGCTGTAAATCTCCCAACAGCCAAACGCAAAAGCAGCAAACATCTCGCTGTATGTCCCACATCCAAAGTGCCAAGAGAGAGCTTGCTCTCCCTGTCTTTGAGTACTGTTTTCGCTGTGCCGGTTACCTCTTTGCTAACATTCTCTTCAGCGCTGCAGGGAAACCAGGAACCACGTGGAGAAGGCACCCACACTGAAAGTGCCTGGAGGGAACATTGGGGCTTCTTCTCAGTGTCTCTGACATAGGGTTTCACTGTCCCGGGAAAGTCTCTGCTAACACCCTGCAGAGCGCTGTGCCCAATCTACAGAAACGTCTTGCGGTATCTCCTACAGGGAAAGTGCCAGGAGGGAACTGTCCATCTTGTTCTCAGTGTCTCTGAGAATTGCTCTGATTATCCCTGTGACCTCTTTGCTAAGACTCTCCAGAGAGCCGTCCTCAAAACCAACACACATCTTGACATATCTCCCACATTGATCGCAGTGTCTCCAGGAACGGCATTCAAGGAGCCAGGAACTTTTCTCCCTACACTGTCCATTGAGTTGTCCTCAAAACCAAGATACATCCTGCTATATCTCCCACATGGAAAGTGCCAGGAGGGAGAAGTGGCGATTATGTTTAGACTTTCTCGGAACTGCTTCAAATCAACTAGATATCTTTGTGCTGTAAATCTCCCAACAGCCAAACGCAAAAGCAGCAAACATCTCGCTGTATGTCCCACATCCAAAGTGCCAAGAGAGAGCTTGCTCTCCCTGTCTTTGAGTACTGTTTTCGCTGTGCCGGTTACCTCTTTGCTAACATTCTCTTCAGCGCTGCAGGGAAACCAGGAACCACGTGGAGAAGGCACCCACACTGAAAGTGCCTGGAGGGAACATTGGGGCTTCTTCTCAGTGTCTCTGACATAGGGTTTCACTGTCCCGGGAAAGTCTCTGCTAACACCCTGCAGAGCGCTGTGCCCAATCTACAGAAACGTCTTGCGGTATCTCCTACAGGGAAAGTGCCAGGAGGGAACTGTCCATCTTGTTCTCAGTGTCTCTGAGAATTGCTCTGATTATCCCTGTGACCTCTTTGCTAAGACTCTCCAGAGAGCCGTCCTCAAAACCAACACACATCTTGACATATCTCCCTCATTGATCGCAGTGTCTCCAGGAACGGCATTCAAGGAGCCAGGAACTTTTCTCCCTACACTGTCCATTGAGTTGTCCTCAAAACCAATATACATCCTGCTATATCTCCCACATGGAAAGTGCCAGGAGGGAGAAGTGGCGATTATGTTTAGACTTTCTCGGAACTGCTTCAAATCAACTAGATATCTTTGTGCTGTAAATCTCCCAACAGCCAAACGCAAAAGCAGCAAACATCTCGCTGTATGTCCCACATCCAAAGTGCCAAGAGAGAGCTTGCTCTCCCTGTCTTTGAGTACTGTTTTCGCTGTGCCGGTTACCTCTTTGCTAACATTCTCTTCAGCGCTGCAGGGAAACCAGGAACCACGTGGAGAAGGCACCCACACTGAAAGTGCCTGGAGGGAACATTGGGGCTTCTTCTCAGTGTCTCTGACATAGGGTTTCACTGTCCCGGGAAAGTCTCTGCTAACACCCTGCAGAGCGCTGTGCCCAATCTACAGAAACGTCTTGCGGTATCTCCTACAGGGAAAGTGCCAGGAGGGAACTGTCCATCTTGTTCTCAGTGTCTCTGAGAATTGCTCTGATTATCCCTGTGACCTCTTTGCTAAGACTCTCCAGAGAGCCGTCCTCAAAACCAACACACATCTTGACATATCTCCCTCATTGATCGCAGTGTCTCCAGGAACGGCATTCAAGGAGCCAGGAACTTTTCTCCCTACACTGTCCATTGAGTTGTCCTCAAAACCAATATACATCCTGCTATATCTCCCACATGGAAAGTGCCAGGAGGGAGAAGTGGCGATTATGTTTAGACTTTCTCGGAACTGCTTCAAATCAACTAGATATCTTTGTGCTGTAAATCTCCCAACAGCCAAACGCAAAAGCAGCAAACATCTCGCTGTATGTCCCACATCCAAAGTGCCAAGAGAGAGCTTGCTCTCCCTGTCTTTGAGTACTGTTTTCGCTGTGCCGGTTACCTCTTTGCTAACATTCTCTTCAGCGCTGCAGGGAAACCAGGAACCACGTGGAGAAGGCACCCACACTGAAAGTGCCTGGAGGGAACATTGGGGCTTCTTCTCAGTGTCTCTGACATAGGGTTTCACTGTCCCGGGAAAGTCTCTGCTAACACCCTGCAGAGCGCTGTGCCCAATCTACAGAAACGTCTTGCGGTATCTCCTACAGGGAAAGTGCCAGGAGGGAACTGTCCATCTTGTTCTCAGTGTCTCTGAGAATTGCTCTGATTATCCCTGTGACCTCTTTGCTAAGACTCTCCAGAGAGCCGTCCTCAAAACCAACACACATCTTGACATATCTCCCACATTGATCGCAGTGTCTCCAGGAACGGCATTCAAGGAGCCAGGAACTTTTCTCCCTACACTGTCCATTGAGTTGTCCTCAAAACCAATATACATCCTGCTATATCTCCCACATGGAAAGTGCCAGGAGGGAGAAGTGGCGATTATGTTTAGACTTTCTCGGAACTGCTTCAAATCAACTAGATATCTTTGTGCTGTAAATCTCCCAACAGCCAAACGCAAAAGCAGCAAACATCTCGCTGTATGTCCCACATCCAAAGTGCCAAGAGAGAGCTTGCTCTCCCTCTCTTTGAGTACTGTTTTCACTGTCCCGGTTACCTCTTTGCTAACATTCTCTTCAGCGCTGCAGGGAAACCAGGAACCACGTGGAGAAGGCACCCACACTGAAAGTGCCTGGAGGGAACATTGGGGCTTCTTCTCAGTGTCTCTGACATAGGGTTTCACTGTCCCGGGAAAGTCTCTGCTAACACCCTGCAGAGCGCTGTGCCCAATCTACAGAAACGTCTTGCGGTATCTCCTACAGGGAAAGTGCCAGGAGGGAACTGTCCATCTTGTTCTCAGTGTCTCTGAGAATTGCTCTGATTATCCCTGTGACCTCTTTGCTAAGACTCTCCAGAGAGCCGTCCTCAAAACCAACACACATCTTGACATATCTCCCACATTGATCGCAGTGTCTCCAGGAACGGCATTCAAGGAGCCAGGAACTTTTCTCCCTACACTGTCCATTGAGTTGTCCTCAAAACCAATATACATCCTGCTATATCTCCCACATGGAAAGTGCCAGGAGGGAGAAGTGGCGATTATGTTTAGACTTTCTCGGAACTGCTTCAAATCAACTAGATATCTTTGTGCTGTAAATCTCCCAACAGCCAAACGCAAAAGCAGCAAACATCTCGCTGTATGTCCCACATCCAAAGTGCCAAGAGAGAGCTTGCTCTCCCTGTCTTTGAGTACTGTTTTCGCTGTGCCGGTTACCTCTTTGCTAACATTCTCTTCAGCGCTGCAGGGAAACCAGGAACCACGTGGAGAAGGCACCCACACTGAAAGTGCCTGGAGGGAACATTGGGGCTTCTTCTCAGTGTCTCTGACATAGGGTTTCACTGTCCCGGGAAAGTCTCTGCTAACACCCTGCAGAGCGCTGTGCCCAATCTACAGAAACGTCTTGCGGTATCTCCTACAGGGAAAGTGCCAGGAGGGAACTGTCCATCTTGTTCTCAGTGTCTCTGAGAATTGCTCTGATTATCCCTGTGACCTCTTTGCTAAGACTCTCCAGAGAGCCGTCCTCAAAACAAACACACATCTTGACATATCTCCCACATTGATCGCAGTGTCTCCAGGAACGGCATTCAAGGAGCCAGGAACTTTTCTCCCTACACTGTCCATTGAGTTGTCCTCAAAACCAATATACATCCTGCTATATCTCCCACATGGAAAGTGCCAGGAGGGAGAAGTGGCGATTATGTTTAGACTTTCTCGGAACTGCTTCAAATCAACTAGATATCTTTGTGCTGTAAATCTCCCAACAGCCAAACGCAAAAGCAGCAAACATCTCGCTGTATGTCCCACATCCAAAGTGCCAAGAGAGAGCTTGCTCTCCCTGTCTTTGAGTACTGTTTTCGCTGTGCCGGTTACCTCTTTGCTAACATTCTCTTCAGCGCTGCAGGGAAACCAGGAACCACGTGGAGAAGGCACCCACACTGAAAGTGCCTGGAGGGAACATTGGGGCTTCTTCTCAGTGTCTCTGACATAGGGTTTCACTGTCCCGGGAAAGTCTCTGCTAACACCCTGCAGAGCGCTGTGCCCAATCTACAGAAACGTCTTGCGGTATCTCCTACAGGGAAAGTGCCAGGAGGGAATTGTCGAGCTTGTTCTCAGTGTCTCTGAGAATTGCTCTGATTATCCCTGTGACCTCTTTGCTAAGACTCTCCAGAGAGCCGTCCTCAAAACAAACACACATCTTGACATATCTCCCTCATTGATCGCAGTGTCTCCAGGAACGGCATTCAAGGAGCCAGGAACTTTTCTCCCTACACTGTCCATTGAGTTGTCCTCAAAACCAATATACATCCTGCTATATCTCCCACATGGA
Organism: Chroicocephalus ridibundus; assembly: GCF_963924245.1. Taxonomy (NCBI): domain Eukaryota; kingdom Metazoa; phylum Chordata; class Aves; order Charadriiformes; family Laridae; genus Chroicocephalus; species Chroicocephalus ridibundus. Next base: position 65,047 of record NW_026961698.1, read on the forward strand.
AAGTGCCAGGAGGGAGAAGTGGCGATTATGTTTAGACTTTCTCGGAACTGCTTCAAATCAACTAGATATCTTTGTGCTGTAAATCTCCCAACAGCCAAACGCAAAAGCAGCAAACATCTCGCTGTATGTCCCACATCCAAAGTGCCAAGAGAGAGCTTGCTCTCCCTGTCTTTGAGTACTGTTTTCGCTGTGCCGGTTACCTCTTTGCTAACATTCTCTTCAGCGCTGCAGGGAAACCAGGAACCACGTGGAGAAGGCACCCACACTGAAAGTGCCTGGAGGGAACATTGGGGCTTCTTCTCAGTGTCTCTGACATAGGGTTTCACTGTCCCGGGAAAGTCTCTGCTAACACCCTGCAGAGCGCTGTGCCCAATCTACAGAAACGTCTTGCGGTATCTCCTACAGGGAAAGTGCCAGGAGGGAACTGTCCATCTTGTTCTCAGTGTCTCTGAGAATTGCTCTGATTATCCCTGTGACCTCTTTGCTAAGACTCTCCAGAGAGCCGTCCTCAAAACCAACACACATCTTGACATATCTCCCTCATTGATCGCAGTGTCTCCAGGAACGGCATTCAAGGAGCCAGGAACTTTTCTCCCTACACTGTCCATTGAGTTGTCCTCAAAACCAATATACATCCTGCTATATCTCCCACATGGAAAGTGCCAGGAGGGAGAAGTGGCGATTATGTTTAGACTTTCTCGGAACTGCTTCAAATCAACTAGATATCTTTGTGCTGTAAATCTCCCAACAGCCAAACGCAAAAGCAGCAAACATCTCGCTGTATGTCCCACATCCAAAGTGCCAAGAGAGAGCTTGCTCTCCCTGTCTTTGAGTACTGTTTTCGCTGTGCCGGTTACCTCTTTGCTAACATTCTCTTCAGCGCTGCAGGGAAACCAGGAACCACGTGGAGAAGGCACCCACACTGAAAGTGCCTGGAGGGAACATTGGGGCTTCTTCTCAGTGTCTCTGACATAGGGTTTCACTGTCCCGGGAAAGTCTCTGCTAACACCCTGCAGAGCGCTGTGCCCAATCTACAGAAACGTCTTGCGGTATCTCCTACAGGGAAAGTGCCAGGAGGGAACTGTCCATCTTGTTCTCAGTGTCTCTGAGAATTGCTCTGATTATCCCTGTGACCTCTTTGCTAAGACTCTCCAGAGAGCCGTCCTCAAAACCAACACACATCTTGACATATCTCCCACATTGATCGCAGTGTCTCCAGGAACGGCATTCAAGGAGCCAGGAACTTTTCTCCCTACACTGTCCATTGAGTTGTCCTCAAAACCAATATACATCCTGCTATATCTCCCACATGGAAAGTGCCAGGAGGGAGAAGTGGCGATTATGTTTAGACTTTCTCGGAACTGCTTCAAATCAACTAGATATCTTTGTGCTGTAAATCTCCCAACAGCCAAACGCAAAAGCAGCAAACATCTCGCTGTATGTCCCACATCCAAAGTGCCAAGAGAGAGCTTGCTCTCCCTGTCTTTGAGTACTGTTTTCGCTGTGCCGGTTACCTCTTTGCTAACATTCTCTTCAGCGCTGCAGGGAAACCAGGAACCACGTGGAGAAGGCACCCACACTGAAAGTGCCTGGAGGGAACATTGGGGCTTCTTCTCAGTGTCTCTGACATAGGGTTTCACTGTCCCGGGAAAGTCTCTGCTAACACCCTGCAGAGCGCTGTGCCCAATCTACAGAAACGTCTTGCGGTATCTCCTACAGGGAAAGTGCCAGGAGGGAACTGTCCATCTTGTTCTCAGTGTCTCTGAGAATTGCTCTGATTATCCCTGTGACCTCTTTGCTAAGACTCTCCAGAGAGCCGTCCTCAAAACCAACACACATCTTGACATATCTCCCTCATTGATCGCAGTGTCTCCAGGAACGGCATTCAAGGAGCCAGGAACTTTTCTCCCTACACTGTCCATTGAGTTGTCCTCAAAACCAATATACATCCTGCTATATCTCCCACATGGAAAGTGCCAGGAGGGAGAAGTGGCGATTATGTTTAGACTTTCTCGGAACTGCTTCAAATCAACTAGATATCTTTGTGCTGTAAATCTCCCAACAGCCAAACGCAAAAGCAGCAAACATCTCGCTGTATGTCCCACATCCAAAGTGCCAAGAGAGAGCTTGCTCTCCCTGTCTTTGAGTACTGTTTTCGCTGTGCCGGTTACCTCTTTGCTAACATTCTCTTCAGCGCTGCAGGGAAACCAGGAACCACGTGGAGAAGGCACCCACACTGAAAGTGCCTGGAGGGAACATTGGGGCTTCTTCTCAGTGTCTCTGACATAGGGTTTCACTGTCCCGGGAAAGTCTCTGCTAACACCCTGCAGAGCGCTGTGCCCAATCTACAGAAACGTCTTGCGGTATCTCCTACAGGGAAAGTGCCAGGAGGGAACTGTCCATCTTGTTCTCAGTGTCTCTGAGAATTGCTCTGATTATCCCTGTGACCTCTTTGCTAAGACTCTCCAGAGAGCCGTCCTCAAAACCAACACACATCTTGACATATCTCCCACATTGATCGCAGTGTCTCCAGGAACGGCATTCAAGGAGCCAGGAACTTTTCTCCCTACACTGTCCATTGAGTTGTCCTCAAAACCAATATACATCCTGCTATATCTCCCACATGGAAAGTGCCAGGAGGGAGAAGTGGCGATTATGTTTAGACTTTCTCGGAACTGCTTCAAATCAACTAGATATCTTTGTGCTGTAAATCTCCCAACAGCCAAACGCAAAAGCAGCAAACATCTCGCTGTATGTCCCACATCCAAAGTGCCAAGAGAGAGCTTGCTCTCCCTCTCTTTGAGTACTGTTTTCGCTGTGCCGGTTACCTCTTTGCTAACATTCTCTTCAGCGCTGCAGGGAAACCAGGAACCACGTGGAGAAGGCACCCACACTGAAAGTGCCTGGAGGGAACATTGGGGCTTCTTCTCAGTGTCTCTGACATAGGGTTTCACTGTCCCGGGAAAGTCTCTGCTAACACCCTGCAGAGCGCTGTGCCCAATCTACAGAAACGTCTTGCGGTATCTCCTACAGGGAAAGTGCCAGGAGGGAACTGTCCATCTTGTTCTCAGTGTCTCTGAGAATTACTCTGATTATCCCTGTGACCTCTTTGCTAAGACTCTCCAGAGAGCCGTCCTCAAAACAAACACACATCTTGACATATCTCCCACATTGATCGCAGTGTCTCCAGGAACGGCATTCAAGGAGCCAGGAACTTTTCTCCCTACACTGTCCATTGAGTTGTCCTCAAAACCAATATACATCCTGCTATATCTCCCACATGGAAAGTGCCAGGAGGGAGAAGTGGCGATTATGTTTAGACTTTCTCGGAACTGCTTCAAATCAACTAGATATCTTTGTGCTGTAAATCTCCCAACAGCCAAACGCAAAAGCAGCAAACATCTCGCTGTATGTCCCACATCCAAAGTGCCAAGAGAGAGCTTGCTCTCCCTGTCTTTGAGTACTGTTTTCGCTGTGCCGGTTACCTCTTTGCTAACATTCTCTTCAGCGCTGCAGGGAAACCAGGAACCACGTGGAGAAGGCACCCACACTGAAAGTGCCTGGAGGGAACATTGGGGCTTCTTCTCAGTGTCTCTGACATAGGGTTTCACTGTCCCGGGAAAGTCTCTGCTAACACCCTGCAGAGCGCTGTGCCCAATCTACAGAAACGTCTTGCGGTATCTCCTACAGGGAAAGTGCCAGGAGGGAACTGTCCATCTTGTTCTCAGTGTCTCTGAGAATTGCTCTGATTATCCCTGTGACCTCTTTGCTAAGACTCTCCAGAGAGCCGTCCTCAAAACCAACACACATCTTGACATATCTCCCTCATTGATCGCAGTGTCTCCAGGAACGGCATTCAAGGAGCCAGGAACTTTTCTCCCTACACTGTCCATTGAGTTGTCCTCAAAACCAATATACATCCTGCTATATCTCCCACATGGAAAGTGCCAGGAGGGAGAAGTGGCGATTATGTTTAGACTTTCTCGGAACTGCTTCAAATCAACTAGATATCTTTGTGCTGTAAATCTCCCAACAGCCAAACGCAAAAGCAGCAAACATCTCGCTGTATGTCCCACATCCAAAGTGCCAAGAGAGAGCTTGCTCTCCCTGTCTTTGAGTACTGTTTTCGCTGTGCCGGTTACCTCTTTGCTAACATTCTCTTCAGCGCTGCAGGGAAACCAGGAACCACGTGGAGAAGGCACCCACACTGAAAGTGCCTGGAGGGAACATTGGGGCTTCTTCTCAGTGTCTCTGACATAGGGTTTCACTGTCCCGGGAAAGTCTCTGCTAACACCCTGCAGAGCGCTGTGCCCAATCTACAGAAACGTCTTGCGGTATCTCCTACAGGGAAAGTGCCAGGAGGGAATTGTCGAGCTTGTTCTCAGTGTCTCTGAGAATTGCTCTGATTATCCCTGTGACCTCTTTGCTAAGACTCTCCAGAGAGCCGTCCTCAAAACAAACACACATCTTGACATATCTCCCACATTGATCGCAGTGTCTCCAGGAACGGCATTCAAGGAGCCAGGAACTTTTCTCCCTACACTGTCCATTGAGTTGTCCTCAAAACCAATATACATCCTGCTATATCTCCCACATGGAAAGTGCCAGGAGGGAGAAGTGGCGATTATGTTTAGACTTTCTCGGAACTGCTTCAAATCAACTAGATATCTTTGTGCTGTAAATCTCCCAACAGCCAAACGCAAAAGCAGCAAACATCTCGCTGTATGTCCCACATCCAAAGTGCCAAGAGAGAGCTTGCTCTCCCTGTCTTTGAGTACTGTTTTCGCTGTGCCGGTTACCTCTTTGCTAACATTCTCTTCAGCGCTGCAGGGAAACCAGGAACCACGTGGAGAAGGCACCCACACTGAAAGTGCCTGGAGGGAACATTGGGGCTTCTTCTCAGTGTCTCTGACATAGGGTTTCACTGTCCCGGGAAAGTCTCTGCTAACACCCTGCAGAGCGCTGTGCCCAATCTACAGAAACGTCTTGCGGTATCTCCTACAGGGAAAGTGCCAGGAGGGAACTGTCCATCTTGTTCTCAGTGTCTCTGAGAATTGCTCTGATTATCCCTGTGACCTCTTTGCTAAGACTCTCCAGAGAGCCGTCCTCAAAACCAACACACATCTTGACATATCTCCCTCATTGATCGCAGTGTCTCCAGGAACGGCATTCAAGGAGCCAGGAACTTTTCTCCCTACACTGTCCATTGAGTTGTCCTCAAAACCAATATACATCCTGCTATATCTCCCACATGGAAAGTGCCAGGAGGGAGAAGTGGCGATTATGTTTAGACTTTCTCGGAACTGCTTCAAATCAACTAGATATCTTTGTGCTGTAAATCTCCCAACAGCCAAACGCAAAAGCAGCAAACATCTCGCTGTATGTCCCACATCCAAAGTGCCAAGAGAGAGCTTGCTCTCCCTGTCTTTGAGTACTGTTTTCGCTGTGCCGGTTACCTCTTTGCTAACATTCTCTTCAGCGCTGCAGGGAAACCAGGAACCACGTGGAGAAGGCACCCACACTGAAAGTGCCTGGAGGGAACATTGGGGCTTCTTCTCAGTGTCTCTGACATAGGGTTTCACTGTCCCGGGAAAGTCTCTGCTAACACCCTGCAGAGCGCTGTGCCCAATCTACAGAAACGTCTTGCGGTATCTCCTACAGGGAAAGTGCCAGGAGGGAACTGTCCATCTTGTTCTCAGTGTCTCTGAGAATTGCTCTGATTATCCCTGTGACCTCTTTGCTAAGACTCTCCAGAGAGCCGTCCTCAAAACCAACACACATCTTGACATATCTCCCTCATTGATCGCAGTGTCTCCAGGAACGGCATTCAAGGAGCCAGGAACTTTTCTCCCTACACTGTCCATTGAGTTGTCCTCAAAACCAATATACATCCTGCTATATCTCCCACATGGAAAGTGCCAGGAGGGAGAAGTGGCGATTATGTTTAGACTTTCTCGGAACTGCTTCAAATCAACTAGATATCTTTGTGCTGTAAATCTCCCAACAGCCAAACGCAAAAGCAGCAAACATCTCGCTGTATGTCCCACATCCAAAGTGCCAAGAGAGAGCTTGCTCTCCCTGTCTTTGAGTACTGTTTTCACTGTCCCGGTTACCTCTTTGCTAACATTCTCTTCAGCGCTGCAGGGAAACCAGGAACCACGTGGAGAAGGCACCCACACTGAAAGTGCCTGGAGGGAACATTGGGGCTTCTTCTCAGTGTCTCTGACATAGGGTTTCACTGTCCCGGGAAAGTCTCTGCTAACACCCTGCAGAGCGCTGTGCCCAATCTACAGAAACGTCTTGCGGTATCTCCTACAGGGAAAGTGCCAGGAGGGAACTGTCCATCTTGTTCTCAGTGTCTCTGAGAATTGCTCTGATTATCCCTGTGACCTCTTTGCTAAGACTCTCCAGAGAGCCGTCCTCAAAACCAACACACATCTTGACATATCTCCCACATTGATCGCAGTGTCTCCAGGAACGGCATTCAAGGAGCCAGGAACTTTTCTCCCTACACTGTCCATTGAGTTGTCCTCAAAACCAATATACATCCTGCTATATCTCCCACATGGAAAGTGCCAGGAGGGAGAAGTGGCGATTATGTTTAGACTTTCTCGGAACTGCTTCAAATCAACTAGATATCTTTGTGCTGTAAATCTCCCAACAGCCAAACGCAAAAGCAGCAAACATCTCGCTGTATGTCCCACATCCAAAGTGCCAAGAGAGAGCTTGCTCTCCCTGTCTTTGAGTACTGTTTTCGCTGTGCCGGTTACCTCTTTGCTAACATTCTCTTCAGCGCTGCAGGGAAACCAGGAACCACGTGGAGAAGGCACCCACACTGAAAGTGCCTGGAGGGAACATTGGGGCTTCTTCTCAGTGTCTCTGACATAGGGTTTCACTGTCCCGGGAAAGTCTCTGCTAACACCCTGCAGAGCGCTGTGCCCAATCTACAGAAACGTCTTGCGGTATCTCCTACAGGGAAAGTGCCAGGAGGGAACTGTCCATCTTGTTCTCAGTGTCTCTGAGAATTGCTCTGATTATCCCTGTGACCTCTTTGCTAAGACTCTCCAGAGAGCCGTCCTCAAAACCAACACACATCTTGACATATCTCCCTCATTGATCGCAGTGTCTCCAGGAACGGCATTCAAGGAGCCAGGAACTTTTCTCCCTACACTGTCCATTGAGTTGTCCTCAAAACCAATATACATCCTGCTATATCTCCCACATGGAAAGTGCCAGGAGGGAGAAGTGGCGATTATGTTTAGACTTTCTCGGAACTGCTTCAAATCAACTAGATATCTTTGTGCTGTAAATCTCCCAACAGCCAAACGCAAAAGCAGCAAACATCTCGCTGTATGTCCCACATCCAAAGTGCCAAGAGAGAGCTTGCTCTCCCTGTCTTTGAGTACTGTTTTCGCTGTGCCGGTTACCTCTTTGCTAACATTCTCTTCAGCGCTGCAGGGAAACCAGGAACCACGTGGAGAAGGCACCCACACTGAAAGTGCCTGGAGGGAACATTGGGGCTTCTTCTCAGTGTCTCTGACATAGGGTTTCACTGTCCCGGGAAAGTCTCTGCTAACACCCTGCAGAGCGCTGTGCCCAATCTACAGAAACGTCTTGCGGTATCTCCTACAGGGAAAGTGCCAGGAGGGAACTGTCCATCTTGTTCTCAGTGTCTCTGAGAATTGCTCTGATTATCCCTGTGACCTCTTTGCTAAGACTCTCCAGAGAGCCGTCCTCAAAACCAACACACATCTTGACATATCTCCCACATTGATCGCAGTGTCTCCAGGAACGGCATTCAAGGAGCCAGGAACTTTTCTCCCTACACTGTCCATTGAGTTGTCCTCAAAACCAATATACATCCTGCTATATCTCCCACATGGAAAGTGCCAGGAGGGAGAAGTGGCGATTATGTTTAGACTTTCTCGGAACTGCTTCAAATCAACTAGATATCTTTGTGCTGTAAATCTCCCAACAGCCAAACGCAAAAGCAGCAAACATCTCGCTGTATGTCCCACATCCAAAGTGCCAAGAGAGAGCTTGCTCTCCCTGTCTTTGAGTACTGTTTTCACTGTCCCGGTTACCTCTTTGCTAACATTCTCTTCAGCGCTGCAGGGAAACCAGGAACCACGTGGAGAAGGCACCCACACTGAAAGTGCCTGGAGGGAACATTGGGGCTTCTTCTCAGTGTCTCTGACATAGGGTTTCACTGTCCCGGGAAAGTCTCTGCTAACACCCTGCAGAGCGCTGTGCCCAATCTACAGAAACGTCTTGCGGTATCTCCTACAGGGAAAGTGCCAGGAGGGAACTGTCCATCTTGTTCTCAGTGTCTCTGAGAATTGCTCTGATTATCCCTGTGACCTCTTTGCTAAGACTCTCCAGAGAGCCGTCCTCAAAACCAACACACATCTTGACATATCTCCCACATTGATCGCAGTGTCTCCAGGAACGGCATTCAAGGAGCCAGGAACTTTTCTCCCTACACTGTCCATTGAGTTGTCCTCAAAACCAATATACATCCTGCTATATCTCCCACATGGAAAGTGCCAGGAGGGAGAAGTGGCGATTATGTTTAGACTTTCTCGGAACTGCTTCAAATCAACTAGATATCTTTGTGCTGTAAATCTCCCAACAGCCAAACGCAAAAGCAGCAAACATCTCGCTGTATGTCCCACATCCAAAGTGCCAAGAGAGAGCTTGCTCTCCCTGTCTTTGAGTACTGTTTTCGCTGTGCCGGTTACCTCTTTGCTAACATTCTCTTCAGCGCTGCAGGGAAACCAGGAACCACGTGGAGAAGGCACCCACACTGAAAGTGCCTGGAGGGAACATTGGGGCTTCTTCTCAGTGTCTCTGACATAGGGTTTCACTGTCCCGGGAAAGTCTCTGCTAACACCCTGCAGAGCGCTGTGCCCAATCTACAGAAACGTCTTGCGGTATCTCCTACAGGGAAAGTGCCAGGAGGGAACTGTCCATCTTGTTCTCAGTGTCTCTGAGAATTGCTCTGATTATCCCTGTGACCTCTTTGCTAAGACTCTCCAGAGAGCCGTCCTCAAAACCAACACACATCTTGACATATCTCCCACATTGATCGCAGTGTCTCCAGGAACGGCATTCAAGGAGCCAGGAACTTTTCTCCCTACACTGTCCATTGAGTTGTCCTCAAAACCAATATACATCCTGCTATATCTCCCACATGGAAAGTGCCAGGAGGGAGAAGTGGCGATTATGTTTAGACTTTCTCGGAACTGCTTCAAATCAACTAGATATCTTTGTGCTGTAAATCTCCCAACAGCCAAACGCAAAAGCAGCAAACATCTCGCTGTATGTCCCACATCCAAAGTGCCAAGAGAGAGCTTGCTCTCCCTGTCTTTGAGTACTGTTTTCGCTGTGCCGGTTACCTCTTTGCTAACATTCTCTTCAGCGCTGCAGGGAAACCAGGAACCACGTGGAGAAGGCACCCACACTGAAAGTGCCTGGAGGGAACATTGGGGCTTCTTCTCAGTGTCTCTGACATAGGGTTTCACTGTCCCGGGAAAGTCTCTGCTAACACCCTGCAGAGCGCTGTGCCCAATCTACAGAAACGTCTTGCGGTATCTCCTACAGGGAAAGTGCCAGGAGGGAACTGTCCATCTTGTTCTCAGTGTCTCTGAGAATTGCTCTGATTATCCCTGTGACCTCTTTGCTAAGACTCTCCAGAGAGCCGTCCTCAAAACAAACACACATCTTGACATATCTCCCACATTGATCGCAGTGTCTCCAGGAACGGCATTCAAGGAGCCAGGAACTTTTCTCCCTACACTGTCCATTGAGTTGTCCTCAAAACCAATATACATCCTGCTATATCTCCCACATGGAAAGTGCCAGGAGGGAGAAGTGGCGATTATGTTTAGACTTTCTCGGAACTGCTTCAAATCAACTAGATATCTTTGTGCTGTAAATCTCCCAACAGCCAAACGCAAAAGCAGCAAACATCTCGCTGTATGTCCCACATCCAAAGTGCCAAGAGAGAGCTTGCTCTCCCTGTCTTTGAGTACTGTTTTCGCTGTGCCGGTTACCTCTTTGCTAACATTCTCTTCAGCGCTGCAGGGAAACCAGGAACCACGTGGAGAAGGCACCCACACTGAAAGTGCCTGGAGGGAACATTGGGGCTTCTTCTCAGTGTCTCTGACATAGGGTTTCACTGTCCCGGGAAAGTCTCTGCTAACACCCTGCAGAGCGCTGTGCCCAATCTACAGAAACGTCTTGCGGTATCTCCTACAGGGAAAGTGCCAGGAGGGAACTGTCCATCTTGTTCTCAGTGTCTCTGAGAATTGCTCTGATTATCCCTGTGACCTCTTTGCTAAGACTCTCCAGAGAGCCGTCCTCAAAACCAACACACATCTTGACATATCTCCCTCATTGATCGCAGTGTCTCCAGGAACGGCATTCAAGGAGCCAGGAACTTTTCTCCCTACACTGTCCATTGAGTTGTCCTCAAAACCAATATACATCCTGCTATATCTCCCACATGGAAAGTGCCAGGAGGGAGAAGTGGCGATTATGTTTAGACTTTCTCGGAACTGCTTCAAATCAACTAGATATCTTTGTGCTGTAAATCTCCCAACAGCCAAACGCAAAAGCAGCAAACATCTCGCTGTATGTCCCACATCCAAAGTGCCAAGAGAGAGCTTGCTCTCCCTGTCTTTGAGTACTGTTTTCGCTGTGCCGGTTACCTCTTTGCTAACATTCTCTTCAGCGCTGCAGGGAAACCAGGAACCACGTGGAGAAGGCACCCACACTGAAAGTGCCTGGAGGGAACATTGGGGCTTCTTCTCAGTGTCTCTGACATAGGGTTTCACTGTCCCGGGAAAGTCTCTGCTAACACCCTGCAGAGCGCTGTGCCCAATCTACAGAAACGTCTTGCGGTATCTCCTACAGGGAAAGTGCCAGGAGGGAACTGTCCATCTTGTTCTCAGTGTCTCTGAGAATTGCTCTGATTATCCCTGTGACCTCTTTGCTAAGACTCTCCAGAGAGCCGTCCTCAAAACCAACACACATCTTGACATATCTCCCTCATTGATCGCAGTGTCTCCAGGAACGGCATTCAAGGAGCCAGGAACTTTTCTCCCTACACTGTCCATTGAGTTGTCCTCAAAACCAATATACATCCTGCTATATCTCCCACATGGAAAGTGCCAGGAGGGAGAAGTGGCGATTATGTTTAGACTTTCTCGGAACTGCTTCAAATCAACTAGATATCTTTGTGCTGTAAATCTCCCAACAGCCAAACGCAAAAGCAGCAAACATCTCGCTGTATGTCCCACATCCAAAGTGCCAAGAGAGAGCTTGCTCTCCCTGTCTTTGAGTACTGTTTTCACTGTCCCGGTTACCTCTTTGCTAACATTCTCTTCAGCGCTGCAGGGAAACCAGGAACCACGTGGAGAAGGCACCCACACTGAAAGTGCCTGGAGGGAACATTGGGGCTTCTTCTCAGTGTCTCTGACATAGGGTTTCACTGTCCCGGGAAAGTCTCTGCTAACACCCTGCAGAGCGCTGTGCCCAATCTACAGAAACGTCTTGCGGTATCTCCTACAGGGAAAGTGCCAGGAGGGAACTGTCCATCTTGTTCTCAGTGTCTCTGAGAATTGCTCTGATTATCCCTGTGACCTCTTTGCTAAGACTCTCCAGAGAGCCGTCCTCAAAACCAACACACATCTTGACATATCTCCCACATTGATCGCAGTGTCTCCAGGAACGGCATTCAAGGAGCCAGGAACTTTTCTCCCTACACTGTCCATTGAGTTGTCCTCAAAACCAATATACATCCTGCTATATCTCCCACATGGAAAGTGCCAGGAGGGAGAAGTGGCGATTATGTTTAGACTTTCTCGGAACTGCTTCAAATCAACTAGATATCTTTGTGCTGTAAATCTCCCAACAGCCAAACGCAAAAGCAGCAAACATCTCGCTGTATGTCCCACATCCAAAGTGCCAAGAGAGAGCTTGCTCTCCCTGTCTTTGAGTACTGTTTTCGCTGTGCCGGTTACCTCTTTGCTAACATTCTCTTCAGCGCTGCAGGGAAACCAGGAACCACGTGGAGAAGGCACCCACACTGAAAGTGCCTGGAGGGAACATTGGGGCTTCTTCTCAGTGTCTCTGACATAGGGTTTCACTGTCCCGGGAAAGTCTCTGCTAACACCCTGCAGAGCGCTGTGCCCAATCTACAGAAACGTCTTGCGGTATCTCCTACAGGGAAAGTGCCAGGAGGGAACTGTCCATCTTGTTCTCAGTGTCTCTGAGAATTGCTCTGATTATCCCTGTGACCTCTTTGCTAAGACTCTCCAGAGAGCCGTCCTCAAAACCAACACACATCTTGACATATCTCCCTCATTGATCGCAGTGTCTCCAGGAACGGCATTCAAGGAGCCAGGAACTTTTCTCCCTACACTGTCCATTGAGTTGTCCTCAAAACCAATATACATCCTGCTATATCTCCCACATGGAAAGTGCCAGGAGGGAGAAGTGGCGATTATGTTTAGACTTTCTCGGAACTGCTTCAAATCAACTAGATATCTTTGTGCTGTAAATCTCCCAACAGCCAAACGCAAAAGCAGCAAACATCTCGCTGTATGTCCCACATCCAAAGTGCCAAGAGAGAGCTTGCTCTCCCTGTCTTTGAGTACTGTTTTCACTGTCCCGGTTACCTCTTTGCTAACATTCTCTTCAGCGCTGCAGGGAAACCAGGAACCACGTGGAGAAGGCACCCACACTGAAAGTGCCTGGAGGGAACATTGGGGCTTCTTCTCAGTGTCTCTGACATAGGGTTTCACTGTCCCGGGAAAGTCTCTGCTAACACCCTGCAGAGCGCTGTGCCCAATCTACAGAAACGTCTTGCGGTATCTCCTACAGGGAAAGTGCCAGGAGGGAACTGTCCATCTTGTTCTCAGTGTCTCTGAGAATTGCTCTGATTATCCCTGTGACCTCTTTGCTAAGACTCTCCAGAGAGCCGTCCTCAAAACCAACACACATCTTGACATATCTCCCACATTGATCGCAGTGTCTCCAGGAACGGCATTCAAGGAGCCAGGAACTTTTCTCCCTACACTGTCCATTGAGTTGTCCTCAAAACCAATATACATCCTGCTATATCTCCCACATGGAAAGTGCCAGGAGGGAGAAGTGGCGATTATGTTTAGACTTTCTCGGAACTGCTTCAAATCAACTAGATATCTTTGTGCTGTAAATCTCCCAACAGCCAAACGCAAAAGCAGCAAACATCTCGCTGTATGTCCCACATCCAAAGTGCCAAGAGAGAGCTTGCTCTCCCTCTCTTTGAGTACTGTTTTCGCTGTGCCGGTTACCTCTTTGCTAACATTCTCTTCAGCGCTGCAGGGAAACCAGGAACCACGTGGAGAAGGCACCCACACTGAAAGTGCCTGGAGGGAACATTGGGGCTTCTTCTCAGTGTCTCTGACATAGGGTTTCACTGTCCCGGGAAAGTCTCTGCTAACACCCTGCAGAGCGCTGTGCCCAATCTACAGAAACGTCTTGCGGTATCTCCTACAGGGAAAGTGCCAGGAGGGAACTGTCCATCTTGTTCTCAGTGTCTCTGAGAATTACTCTGATTATCCCTGTGACCTCTTTGCTAAGACTCTCCAGAGAGCCGTCCTCAAAACAAACACACATCTTGACATATCTCCCACATTGATCGCAGTGTCTCCAGGAACGGCATTCAAGGAGCCAGGAACTTTTCTCCCTACACTGTCCATTGAGTTGTCCTCAAAACCAATATACATCCTGCTATATCTCCCACATGGAAAGTGCCAGGAGGGAGAAGTGGCGATTATGTTTAGACTTTCTCGGAACTGCTTCAAATCAACTAGATATCTTTGTGCTGTAAATCTCCCAACAGCCAAACGCAAAAGCAGCAAACATCTCGCTGTATGTCCCACATCCAAAGTGCCAAGAGAGAGCTTGCTCTCCCTGTCTTTGAGTACTGTTTTCGCTGTGCCGGTTACCTCTTTGCTAACATTCTCTTCAGCGCTGCAGGGAAACCAGGAACCACGTGGAGAAGGCACCCACACTGAAAGTGCCTGGAGGGAACATTGGGGCTTCTTCTCAGTGTCTCTGACATAGGGTTTCACTGTCCCGGGAAAGTCTCTGCTAACACCCTGCAGAGCGCTGTGCCCAATCTACAGAAACGTCTTGCGGTATCTCCTACAGGGAAAGTGCCAGGAGGGAACTGTCCATCTTGTTCTCAGTGTCTCTGAGAATTGCTCTGATTATCCCTGTGACCTCTTTGCTAAGACTCTCCAGAGAGCCGTCCTCAAAACCAACACACATCTTGACATATCTCCCTCATTGATCGCAGTGTCTCCAGGAACGGCATTCAAGGAGCCAGGAACTTTTCTCCCTACACTGTCCATTGAGTTGTCCTCAAAACCAATATACATCCTGCTATATCTCCCACATGGAAAGTGCCAGGAGGGAGAAGTGGCGATTATGTTTAGACTTTCTCGGAACTGCTTCAAATCAACTAGATATCTTTGTGCTGTAAATCTCCCAACAGCCAAACGCAAAAGCAGCAAACATCTCGCTGTATGTCCCACATCCAAAGTGCCAAGAGAGAGCTTGCTCTCCCTGTCTTTGAGTACTGTTTTCGCTGTGACGGTTACCTCTTTGCTAACATTCTCTTCAGCGCTGCAGGGAAACCAGGAACCACGTGGAGAAGGCACCCACACTGAAAGTGCCTGGAGGGAACATTGGGGCTTCTTCTCAGTGTCTCTGACATAGGGTTTCACTGTCCCGGGAAAGTCTCTGCTAACACCCTGCAGAGCGCTGTGCCCAATCTACAGAAACGTCTTGCGGTATCTCCTACAGGGAAAGTGCCAGGAGGGAATTGTCGAGCTTGTTCTCAGTGTCTCTGAGAATTGCTCTGATTATCCCTGTGACCTCTTTGCTAAGACTCTCCAGAGAGCCGTCCTCAAAACAAACACACATCTTGACATATCTCCCACATTGATCGCAGTGTCTCCAGGAACGGCATTCAAGGAGCCAGGAACTTTTCTCCCTACACTGTCCATTGAGTTGTCCTCAAAACCAATATACATCCTGCTATATCTCCCACATGGAAAGTGCCAGGAGGGAGAAGTGGCGATTATGTTTAGACTTTCTCGGAACTGCTTCAAATCAACTAGATATCTTTGTGCTGTAAATCTCCCAACAGCCAAACGCAAAAGCAGCAAACATCTCGCTGTATGTCCCACATCCAAAGTGCCAAGAGAGAGCTTGCTCTCCCTGTCTTTGAGTACTGTTTTCGCTGTGCCGGTTACCTCTTTGCTAACATTCTCTTCAGCGCTGCAGGGAAACCAGGAACCACGTGGAGAAGGCACCCACACTGAAAGTGCCTGGAGGGAACATTGGGGCTTCTTCTCAGTGTCTCTGACATAGGGTTTCACTGTCCCGGGAAAGTCTCTGCTAACACCCTGCAGAGCGCTGTGCCCAATCTACAGAAACGTCTTGCGGTATCTCCTACAGGGAAAGTGCCAGGAGGGAACTGTCCATCTTGTTCTCAGTGTCTCTGAGAATTGCTCTGATTATCCCTGTGACCTCTTTGCTAAGACTCTCCAGAGAGCCGTCCTCAAAACCAACACACATCTTGACATATCTCCCTCATTGATCGCAGTGTCTCCAGGAACGGCATTCAAGGAGCCAGGAACTTTTCTCCCTACACTGTCCATTGAGTTGTCCTCAAAACCAATATACATCCTGCTATATCTCCCACATGGAAAGTGCCAGGAGGGAGAAGTGGCGATTATGTTTAGACTTTCTCGGAACTGCTTCAAATCAACTAGATATCTTTGTGCTGTAAATCTCCCAACAGCCAAACGCAAAAGCAGCAAACATCTCGCTGTATGTCCCACATCCAAAGTGCCAAGAGAGAGCTTGCTCTCCCTGTCTTTGAGTACTGTTTTCGCTGTGCCGGTTACCTCTTTGCTAACATTCTCTTCAGCGCTGCAGGGAAACCAGGAACCACGTGGAGAAGGCACCCACACTGAAAGTGCCTGGAGGGAACATTGGGGCTTCTTCTCAGTGTCTCTGACATAGGGTTTCACTGTCCCGGGAAAGTCTCTGCTAACACCCTGCAGAGCGCTGTGCCCAATCTACAGAAACGTCTTGCGGTATCTCCTACAGGGAAAGTGCCAGGAGGGAACTGTCCATCTTGTTCTCAGTGTCTCTGAGAATTGCTCTGATTATCCCTGTGACCTCTTTGCTAAGACTCTCCAGAGAGCCGTCCTCAAAACCAACACACATCTTGACATATCTCCCTCATTGATCGCAGTGTCTCCAGGAACGGCATTCAAGGAGCCAGGAACTTTTCTCCCTACACTGTCCATTGAGTTGTCCTCAAAACCAATATACATCCTGCTATATCTCCCACATGGAAAGTGCCAGGAGGGAGAAGTGGCGATTATGTTTAGACTTTCTCGGAACTGCTTCAAATCAACTAGATATCTTTGTGCTGTAAATCTCCCAACAGCCAAACGCAAAAGCAGCAAACATCTCGCTGTATGTCCCACATCCAAAGTGCCAAGAGAGAGCTTGCTCTCCCTGTCTTTGAGTACTGTTTTCGCTGTGCCGGTTACCTCTTTGCTAACATTCTCTTCAGCGCTGCAGGGAAACCAGGAACCACGTGGAGAAGGCACCCACACTGAAAGTGCCTGGAGGGAACATTGGGGCTTCTTCTCAGTGTCTCTGACATAGGGTTTCACTGTCCCGGGAAAGTCTCTGCTAACACCCTGCAGAGCGCTGTGCCCAATCTACAGAAACGTCTTGCGGTATCTCCTACAGGGAAAGTGCCAGGAGGGAACTGTCCATCTTGTTCTCAGTGTCTCTGAGAATTGCTCTGATTATCCCTGTGACCTCTTTGCTAAGACTCTCCAGAGAGCCGTCCTCAAAACCAACACACATCTTGACATATCTCCCACATTGATCGCAGTGTCTCCAGGAACGGCATTCAAGGAGCCAGGAACTTTTCTCCCTACACTGTCCATTGAGTTGTCCTCAAAACCAATATACATCCTGCTATATCTCCCACATGGAAAGTGCCAGGAGGGAGAAGTGGCGATTATGTTTAGACTTTCTCGGAACTGCTTCAAATCAACTAGATATCTTTGTGCTGTAAATCTCCCAACAGCCAAACGCAAAAGCAGCAAACATCTCGCTGTATGTCCCACATCCAAAGTGCCAAGAGAGAGCTTGCTCTCCCTGTCTTTGAGTACTGTTTTCGCTGTGCCGGTTACCTCTTTGCTAACATTCTCTTCAGCGCTGCAGGGAAACCAGGAACCACGTGGAGAAGGCACCCACACTGAAAGTGCCTGGAGGGAACATTGGGGCTTCTTCTCAGTGTCTCTGACATAGGGTTTCACTGTCCCGGGAAAGTCTCTGCTAACACCCTGCAGAGCGCTGTGCCCAATCTACAGAAACGTCTTGCGGTATCTCCTACAGGGAAAGTGCCAGGAGGGAACTGTCCATCTTGTTCTCAGTGTCTCTGAGAATTACTCTGATTATCCCTGTGACCTCTTTGCTAAGACTCTCCAGAGAGCCGTCCTCAAAACCAACACACATCTTGACATATCTCCCACATTGATCGCAGTGTCTCCAGGAACGGCATTCAAGGAGCCAGGAACTTTTCTCCCTACACTGTCCATTGAGTTGTCCTCAAAACCAATATACATCCTGCTATATCTCCCACATGGAAAGTGCCAGGAGGGAGAAGTGGCGATTATGTTTAGACTTTCTCGGAACTGCTTCAAATCAACTAGATATCTTTGTGCTGTAAATCTCCCAACAGCCAAACGCAAAAGCAGCAAACATCTCGCTGTATGTCCCACATCCAAAGTGCCAAGAGAGAGCTTGCTCTCCCTGTCTTTGAGTACTGTTTTCGCTGTGCCGGTTACCTCTTTGCTAACATTCTCTTCAGCGCTGCAGGGAAACCAGGAACCACGTGGAGAAGGCACCCACACTGAAAGTGCCTGGAGGGAACATTGGGGCTTCTTCTCAGTGTCTCTGACATAGGGTTTCACTGTCCCGGGAAAGTCTCTGCTAACACCCTGCAGAGCGCTGTGCCCAATCTACAGAAACGTCTTGCGGTATCTCCTACAGGGAAAGTGCCAGGAGGGAACTGTCCATCTTGTTCTCAGTGTCTCTGAGAATTGCTCTGATTATCCCTGTGACCTCTTTGCTAAGACTCTCCAGAGAGCCGTCCTCAAAACCAACACACATCTTGACATATCTCCCTCATTGATCGCAGTGTCTCCAGGAACGGCATTCAAGGAGCCAGGAACTTTTCTCCCTACACTGTCCATTGAGTTGTCCTCAAAACCAATATACATCCTGCTATATCTCCCACATGGAAAGTGCCAGGAGGGAGAAGTGGCGATTATGTTTAGACTTTCTCGGAACTGCTTCAAATCAACTAGATATCTTTGTGCTGTAAATCTCCCAACAGCCAAACGCAAAAGCAGCAAACATCTCGCTGTATGTCCCACATCCAAAGTGCCAAGAGAGAGCTTGCTCTCCCTGTCTTTGAGTACTGTTTTCGCTGTGCCGGTTACCTCTTTGCTAACATTCTCTTCAGCGCTGCAGGGAAACCAGGAACCACGTGGAGAAGGCACCCACACTGAAAGTGCCTGGAGGGAACATTGGGGCTTCTTCTCAGTGTCTCTGACATAGGGTTTCACTGTCCCGGGAAAGTCTCTGCTAACACCCTGCAGAGCGCTGTGCCCAATCTACAGAAACGTCTTGCGGTATCTCCTACAGGGAAAGTGCCAGGAGGGAACTGTCCATCTTGTTCTCAGTGTCTCTGAGAATTGCTCTGATTATCCCTGTGACCTCTTTGCTAAGACTCTCCAGAGAGCCGTCCTCAAAACCAACACACATCTTGACATATCTCCCTCATTGATCGCAGTGTCTCCAGGAACGGCATTCAAGGAGCCAGGAACTTTTCTCCCTACACTGTCCATTGAGTTGTCCTCAAAACCAATATACATCCTGCTATATCTCCCACATGGAAAGTGCCAGGAGGGAGAAGTGGCGATTATGTTTAGACTTTCTCGGAACTGCTTCAAATCAACTAGATATCTTTGTGCTGTAAATCTCCCAACAGCCAAACGCAAAAGCAGCAAACATCTCGCTGTATGTCCCACATCCAAAGTGCCAAGAGAGAGCTTGCTCTCCCTGTCTTTGAGTACTGTTTTCGCTGTGCCGGTTACCTCTTTGCTAACATTCTCTTCAGCGCTGCAGGGAAACCAGGAACCACGTGGAGAAGGCACCCACACTGAAAGTGCCTGGAGGGAACATTGGGGCTTCTTCTCAGTGTCTCTGACATAGGGTTTCACTGTCCCGGGAAAGTCTCTGCTAACACCCTGCAGAGCGCTGTGCCCAATCTACAGAAACGTCTTGCGGTATCTCCTACAGGGAAAGTGCCAGGAGGGAACTGTCCATCTTGTTCTCAGTGTCTCTGAGAATTGCTCTGATTATCCCTGTGACCTCTTTGCTAAGACTCTCCAGAGAGCCGTCCTCAAAACCAACACACATCTTGACATATCTCCCACATTGATCGCAGTGTCTCCAGGAACGGCATTCAAGGAGCCAGGAACTTTTCTCCCTACACTGTCCATTGAGTTGTCCTCAAAACCAATATACATCCTGCTATATCTCCCACATGGAAAGTGCCAGGAGGGAGAAGTGGCGATTATGTTTAGACTTTCTCGGAACTGCTTCAAATCAACTAGATATCTTTGTGCTGTAAATCTCCCAACAGCCAAACGCAAAAGCAGCAAACATCTCGCTGTATGTCCCACATCCAAAGTGCCAAGAGAGAGCTTGCTCTCCCTGTCTTTGAGTACTGTTTTCGCTGTGCCGGTTACCTCTTTGCTAACATTCTCTTCAGCGCTGCAGGGAAACCAGGAACCACGTGGAGAAGGCACCCACACTGAAAGTGCCTGGAGGGAACATTGGGGCTTCTTCTCAGTGTCTCTGACATAGGGTTTCACTGTCCCGGGAAAGTCTCTGCTAACACCCTGCAGAGCGCTGTGCCCAATCTACAGAAACGTCTTGCGGTATCTCCTACAGGGAAAGTGCCAGGAGGGAACTGTCCATCTTGTTCTCAGTGTCTCTGAGAATTACTCTGATTATCCCTGTGACCTCTTTGCTAAGACTCTCCAGAGAGCCGTCCTCAAAACAAACACACATCTTGACATATCTCCCACATTGATCGCAGTGTCTCCAGGAACGGCATTCAAGGAGCCAGGAACTTTTCTCCCTACACTGTCCATTGAGTTGTCCTCAAAACCAATATACATCCTGCTATATCTCCCACATGGAAAGTGCCAGGAGGGAGAAGTGGCGATTATGTTTAGACTTTCTCGGAACTGCTTCAAATCAACTAGATATCTTTGTGCTGTAAATCTCCCAACAGCCAAACGCAAAAGCAGCAAACATCTCGCTGTATGTCCCACATCCAAAGTGCCAAGAGAGAGCTTGCTCTCCCTGTCTTTGAGTACTGTTTTCGCTGTGCCGGTTACCTCTTTGCTAACATTCTCTTCAGCGCTGCAGGGAAACCAGGAACCACGTGGAGAAGGCACCCACACTGAAAGTGCCTGGAGGGAACATTGGGGCTTCTTCTCAGTGTCTCTGACATAGGGTTTCACTGTCCCGGGAAAGTCTCTGCTAACACCCTGCAGAGCGCTGTGCCCAATCTACAGAAACGTCTTGCGGTATCTCCTACAGGGAAAGTGCCAGGAGGGAACTGTCCATCTTGTTCTCAGTGTCTCTGAGAATTGCTCTGATTATCCCTGTGACCTCTTTGCTAAGACTCTCCAGAGAGCCGTCCTCAAAACCAACACACATCTTGACATATCTCCCTCATTGATCGCAGTGTCTCCAGGAACGGCATTCAAGGAGCCAGGAACTTTTCTCCCTACACTGTCCATTGAGTTGTCCTCAAAACCAATATACATCCTGCTATATCTCCCACATGGAAAGTGCCAGGAGGGAGAAGTGGCGATTATGTTTAGACTTTCTCGGAACTGCTTCAAATCAACTAGATATCTTTGTGCTGTAAATCTCCCAACAGCCAAACGCAAAAGCAGCAAACATCTCGCTGTATGTCCCACATCCAAAGTGCCAAGAGAGAGCTTGCTCTCCCTCTCTTTGAGTACTGTTTTCGCTGTGCCGGTTACCTCTTTGCTAACATTCTCTTCAGCGCTGCAGGGAAACCAGGAACCACGTGGAGAAGGCACCCACACTGAAAGTGCCTGGAGGGAACATTGGGGCTTCTTCTCAGTGTCTCTGACATAGGGTTTCACTGTCCCGGGAAAGTCTCTGCTAACACCCTGCAGAGCGCTGTGCCCAATCTACAGAAACGTCTTGCGGTATCTCCTACAGGGAAAGTGCCAGGAGGGAATTGTCGAGCTTGTTCTCAGTGTCTCTGAGAATTGCTCTGATTATCCCTGTGACCTCTTTGCTAAGACTCTCCAGAGAGCCGTCCTCAAAACAAACACACATCTTGACATATCTCCCACATTGATCGCAGTGTCTCCAGGAACGGCATTCAAGGAGCCAGGAACTTTTCTCCCTACACTGTCCATTGAGTTGTCCTCAAAACCAATATACATCCTGCTATATCTCCCACATGGAAAGTGCCAGGAGGGAGAAGTGGCGATTATGTTTAGACTTTCTCGGAACTGCTTCAAATCAACTAGATATCTTTGTGCTGTAAATCTCCCAACAGCCAAACGCAAAAGCAGCAAACATCTCGCTGTATGTCCCACATCCAAAGTGCCAAGAGAGAGCTTGCTCTCCCTGTCTTTGAGTACTGTTTTCGCTGTGCCGGTTACCTCTTTGCTAACATTCTCTTCAGCGCTGCAGGGAAACCAGGAACCACGTGGAGAAGGCACCCACACTGAAAGTGCCTGGAGGGAACATTGGGGCTTCTTCTCAGTGTCTCTGACATAGGGTTTCACTGTCCCGGGAAAGTCTCTGCTAACACCCTGCAGAGCGCTGTGCCCAATCTACAGAAACGTCTTGCGGTATCTCCTACAGGGAAAGTGCCAGGAGGGAACTGTCCATCTTGTTCTCAGTGTCTCTGAGAATTGCTCTGATTATCCCTGTGACCTCTTTGCTAAGACTCTCCAGAGAGCCGTCCTCAAAACCAACACACATCTTGACATATCTCCCTCATTGATCGCAGTGTCTCCAGGAACGGCATTCAAGGAGCCAGGAACTTTTCTCCCTACACTGTCCATTGAGTTGTCCTCAAAACCAATATACATCCTGCTATATCTCCCACATGGAAAGTGCCAGGAGGGAGAAGTGGCGATTATGTTTAGACTTTCTCGGAACTGCTTCAAATCAACTAGATATCTTTGTGCTGTAAATCTCCCAACAGCCAAACGCAAAAGCAGCAAACATCTCGCTGTATGTCCCACATCCAAAGTGCCAAGAGAGAGCTTGCTCTCCCTCTCTTTGAGTACTGTTTTCGCTGTGCCGGTTACCTCTTTGCTAACATTCTCTTCAGCGCTGCAGGGAAACCAGGAACCACGTGGAGAAGGCACCCACACTGAAAGTGCCTGGAGGGAACATTGGGGCTTCTTCTCAGTGTCTCTGACATAGGGTTTCACTGTCCCGGGAAAGTCTCTGCTAACACCCTGCAGAGCGCTGTGCCCAATCTACAGAAACGTCTTGCGGTATCTCCTACAGGGAAAGTGCCAGGAGGGAACTGTCCATCTTGTTCTCAGTGTCTCTGAGAATTGCTCTGATTATCCCTGTGACCTCTTTGCTAAGACTCTCCAGAGAGCCGTCCTCAAAACCAACACACATCTTGACATATCTCCCTCATTGATCGCAGTGTCTCCAGGAACGGCATTCAAGGAGCCAGGAACTTTTCTCCCTACACTGTCCATTGAGTTGTCCTCAAAACCAATATACATCCTGCTATATCTCCCACATGGAAAGTGCCAGGAGGGAGAAGTGGCGATTATGTTTAGACTTTCTCGGAACTGCTTCAAATCAACTAGATATCTTTGTGCTGTAAATCTCCCAACAGCCAAACGCAAAAGCAGCAAACATCTCGCTGTATGTCCCACATCCAAAGTGCCAAGAGAGAGCTTGCTCTCCCTGTCTTTGAGTACTGTTTTCACTGTCCCGGTTACCTCTTTGCTAACATTCTCTTCAGCGCTGCAGGGAAACCAGGAACCACGTGGAGAAGGCACCCACACTGAAAGTGCCTGGAGGGAACATTGGGGCTTCTTCTCAGTGTCTCTGACATAGGGTTTCACTGTCCCGGGAAAGTCTCTGCTAACACCCTGCAGAGCGCTGTGCCCAATCTACAGAAACGTCTTGCGGTATCTCCTACAGGGAAAGTGCCAGGAGGGAACTGTCCATCTTGTTCTCAGTGTCTCTGAGAATTGCTCTGATTATCCCTGTGACCTCTTTGCTAAGACTCTCCAGAGAGCCGTCCTCAAAACCAACACACATCTTGACATATCTCCCACATTGATCGCAGTGTCTCCAGGAACGGCATTCAAGGAGCCAGGAACTTTTCTCCCTACACTGTCCATTGAGTTGTCCTCAAAACCAATATACATCCTGCTATATCTCCCACATGGAAAGTGCCAGGAGGGAGAAGTGGCGATTATGTTTAGACTTTCTCGGAACTGCTTCAAATCAACTAGATATCTTTGTGCTGTAAATCTCCCAACAGCCAAACGCAAAAGCAGCAAACATCTCGCTGTATGTCCCACATCCAAAGTGCCAAGAGAGAGCTTGCTCTCCCTGTCTTTGAGTACTGTTTTCGCTGTGCCGGTTACCTCTTTGCTAACATTCTCTTCAGCGCTGCAGGGAAACCAGGAACCACGTGGAGAAGGCACCCACACTGAAAGTGCCTGGAGGGAACATTGGGGCTTCTTCTCAGTGTCTCTGACATAGGGTTTCACTGTCCCGGGAAAGTCTCTGCTAACACCCTGCAGAGCGCTGTGCCCAATCTACAGAAACGTCTTGCGGTATCTCCTACAGGGAAAGTGCCAGGAGGGAACTGTCCATCTTGTTCTCAGTGTCTCTGAGAATTGCTCTGATTATCCCTGTGACCTCTTTGCTAAGACTCTCCAGAGAGCCGTCCTCAAAACCAACACACATCTTGACATATCTCCCTCATTGATCGCAGTGTCTCCAGGAACGGCATTCAAGGAGCCAGGAACTTTTCTCCCTACACTGTCCATTGAGTTGTCCTCAAAACCAATATACATCCTGCTATATCTCCCACATGGAAAGTGCCAGGAGGGAGAAGTGGCGATTATGTTTAGACTTTCTCGGAACTGCTTCAAATCAACTAGATATCTTTGTGCTGTAAATCTCCCAACAGCCAAACGCAAAAGCAGCAAACATCTCGCTGTATGTCCCACATCCAAAGTGCCAAGAGAGAGCTTGCTCTCCCTGTCTTTGAGTACTGTTTTCGCTGTGCCGGTTACCTCTTTGCTAACATTCTCTTCAGCGCTGCAGGGAAACCAGGAACCACGTGGAGAAGGCACCCACACTGAAAGTGCCTGGAGGGAACATTGGGGCTTCTTCTCAGTGTCTCTGACATAGGGTTTCACTGTCCCGGGAAAGTCTCTGCTAACACCCTGCAGAGCGCTGTGCCCAATCTACAGAAACGTCTTGCGGTATCTCCTACAGGGAAAGTGCCAGGAGGGAACTGTCCATCTTGTTCTCAGTGTCTCTGAGAATTGCTCTGATTATCCCTGTGACCTCTTTGCTAAGACTCTCCAGAGAGCCGTCCTCAAAACCAACACACATCTTGACATATCTCCCACATTGATCGCAGTGTCTCCAGGAACGGCATTCAAGGAGCCAGGAACTTTTCTCCCTACACTGTCCATTGAGTTGTCCTCAAAACCAATATACATCCTGCTATATCTCCCACATGGAAAGTGCCAGGAGGGAGAAGTGGCGATTATGTTTAGACTTTCTCGGAACTGCTTCAAATCAACTAGATATCTTTGTGCTGTAAATCTCCCAACAGCCAAACGCAAAAGCAGCAAACATCTCGCTGTATGTCCCACATCCAAAGTGCCAAGAGAGAGCTTGCTCTCCCTGTCTTTGAGTACTGTTTTCGCTGTGCCGGTTACCTCTTTGCTAACATTCTCTTCAGCGCTGCAGGGAAACCAGGAACCACGTGGAGAAGGCACCCACACTGAAAGTGCCTGGAGGGAACATTGGGGCTTCTTCTCAGTGTCTCTGACATAGGGTTTCACTGTCCCGGGAAAGTCTCTGCTAACACCCTGCAGAGCGCTGTGCCCAATCTACAGAAACGTCTTGCGGTATCTCCTACAGGGAAAGTGCCAGGAGGGAACTGTCCATCTTGTTCTCAGTGTCTCTGAGAATTGCTCTGATTATCCCTGTGACCTCTTTGCTAAGACTCTCCAGAGAGCCGTCCTCAAAACCAACACACATCTTGACATATCTCCCACATTGATCGCAGTGTCTCCAGGAACGGCATTCAAGGAGCCAGGAACTTTTCTCCCTACACTGTCCATTGAGTTGTCCTCAAAACCAATATACATCCTGCTATATCTCCCACATGGAAAGTGCCAGGAGGGAGAAGTGGCGATTATGTTTAGACTTTCTCGGAACTGCTTCAAATCAACTAGATATCTTTGTGCTGTAAATCTCCCAACAGCCAAACGCAAAAGCAGCAAACATCTCGCTGTATGTCCCACATCCAAAGTGCCAAGAGAGAGCTTGCTCTCCCTGTCTTTGAGTACTGTTTTCGCTGTGCCGGTTACCTCTTTGCTAACATTCTCTTCAGCGCTGCAGGGAAACCAGGAACCACGTGGAGAAGGCACCCACACTGAAAGTGCCTGGAGGGAACATTGGGGCTTCTTCTCAGTGTCTCTGACATAGGGTTTCACTGTCCCGGGAAAGTCTCTGCTAACACCCTGCAGAGCGCTGTGCCCAATCTACAGAAACGTCTTGCGGTATCTCCTACAGGGAAAGTGCCAGGAGGGAACTGTCCATCTTGTTCTCAGTGTCTCTGAGAATTGCTCTGATTATCCCTGTGACCTCTTTGCTAAGACTCTCCAGAGAGCCGTCCTCAAAACCAACACACATCTTGACATATCTCCCACATTGATCGCAGTGTCTCCAGGAACGGCATTCAAGGAGCCAGGAACTTTTCTCCCTACACTGTCCATTGAGTTGTCCTCAAAACCAATATACATCCTGCTATATCTCCCACATGGAAAGTGCCAGGAGGGAGAAGTGGCGATTATGTTTAGACTTTCTCGGAACTGCTTCAAATCAACTAGATATCTTTGTGCTGTAAATCTCCCAACAGCCAAACGCAAAAGCAGCAAACATCTCGCTGTATGTCCCACATCCAAAGTGCCAAGAGAGAGCTTGCTCTCCCTGTCTTTGAGTACTGTTTTCGCTGTGCCGGTTACCTCTTTGCTAACATTCTCTTCAGCGCTGCAGGGAAACCAGGAACCACGTGGAGAAGGCACCCACACTGAAAGTGCCTGGAGGGAACATTGGGGCTTCTTCTCAGTGTCTCTGACATAGGGTTTCACTGTCCCGGGAAAGTCTCTGCTAACACCCTGCAGAGCGCTGTGCCCAATCTACAGAAACGTCTTGCGGTATCTCCTACAGGGAAAGTGCCAGGAGGGAACTGTCCATCTTGTTCTCAGTGTCTCTGAGAATTGCTCTGATTATCCCTGTGACCTCTTTGCTAAGACTCTCCAGAGAGCCGTCCTCAAAACAAACACACATCTTGACATATCTCCCACATTGATCGCAGTGTCTCCAGGAACGGCATTCAAGGAGCCAGGAACTTTTCTCCCTACACTGTCCATTGAGTTGTCCTCAAAACCAATATACATCCTGCTATATCTCCCACATGGAAAGTGCCAGGAGGGAGAAGTGGCGATTATGTTTAGACTTTCTCGGAACTGCTTCAAATCAACTAGATATCTTTGTGCTGTAAATCTCCCAACAGCCAAACGCAAAAGCAGCAAACATCTCGCTGTATGTCCCACATCCAAAGTGCCAAGAGAGAGCTTGCTCTCCCTGTCTTTGAGTACTGTTTTCGCTGTGCCGGTTACCTCTTTGCTAACATTCTCTTCAGCGCTGCAGGGAAACCAGGAACCACGTGGAGAAGGCACCCACACTGAAAGTGCCTGGAGGGAACATTGGGGCTTCTTCTCAGTGTCTCTGACATAGGGTTTCACTGTCCCGGGAAAGTCTCTGCTAACACCCTGCAGAGCGCTGTGCCCAATCTACAGAAACGTCTTGCGGTA
Organism: Chroicocephalus ridibundus; assembly: GCF_963924245.1. Taxonomy (NCBI): domain Eukaryota; kingdom Metazoa; phylum Chordata; class Aves; order Charadriiformes; family Laridae; genus Chroicocephalus; species Chroicocephalus ridibundus. The sequence goes on from NW_026961698.1 coordinate 92,379, forward strand.
TCTCCTACAGGGAAAGTGCCAGGAGGGAACTGTCCATCTTGTTCTCAGTGTCTCTGAGAATTGCTCTGATTATCCCTGTGACCTCTTTGCTAAGACTCTCCAGAGAGCCGTCCTCAAAACCAACACACATCTTGACATATCTCCCTCATTGATCGCAGTGTCTCCAGGAACGGCATTCAAGGAGCCAGGAACTTTTCTCCCTACACTGTCCATTGAGTTGTCCTCAAAACCAATATACATCCTGCTATATCTCCCACATGGAAAGTGCCAGGAGGGAGAAGTGGCGATTATGTTTAGACTTTCTCGGAACTGCTTCAAATCAACTAGATATCTTTGTGCTGTAAATCTCCCAACAGCCAAACGCAAAAGCAGCAAACATCTCGCTGTATGTCCCACATCCAAAGTGCCAAGAGAGAGCTTGCTCTCCCTGTCTTTGAGTACTGTTTTCACTGTCCCGGTTACCTCTTTGCTAACATTCTCTTCAGCGCTGCAGGGAAACCAGGAACCACGTGGAGAAGGCACCCACACTGAAAGTGCCTGGAGGGAACATTGGGGCTTCTTCTCAGTGTCTCTGACATAGGGTTTCACTGTCCCGGGAAAGTCTCTGCTAACACCCTGCAGAGCGCTGTGCCCAATCTACAGAAACGTCTTGCGGTATCTCCTACAGGGAAAGTGCCAGGAGGGAACTGTCCATCTTGTTCTCAGTGTCTCTGAGAATTGCTCTGATTATCCCTGTGACCTCTTTGCTAAGACTCTCCAGAGAGCCGTCCTCAAAACCAACACACATCTTGACATATCTCCCACATTGATCGCAGTGTCTCCAGGAACGGCATTCAAGGAGCCAGGAACTTTTCTCCCTACACTGTCCATTGAGTTGTCCTCAAAACCAATATACATCCTGCTATATCTCCCACATGGAAAGTGCCAGGAGGGAGAAGTGGCGATTATGTTTAGACTTTCTCGGAACTGCTTCAAATCAACTAGATATCTTTGTGCTGTAAATCTCCCAACAGCCAAACGCAAAAGCAGCAAACATCTCGCTGTATGTCCCACATCCAAAGTGCCAAGAGAGAGCTTGCTCTCCCTGTCTTTGAGTACTGTTTTCGCTGTGCCGGTTACCTCTTTGCTAACATTCTCTTCAGCGCTGCAGGGAAACCAGGAACCACGTGGAGAAGGCACCCACACTGAAAGTGCCTGGAGGGAACATTGGGGCTTCTTCTCAGTGTCTCTGACATAGGGTTTCACTGTCCCGGGAAAGTCTCTGCTAACACCCTGCAGAGCGCTGTGCCCAATCTACAGAAACGTCTTGCGGTATCTCCTACAGGGAAAGTGCCAGGAGGGAACTGTCCATCTTGTTCTCAGTGTCTCTGAGAATTGCTCTGATTATCCCTGTGACCTCTTTGCTAAGACTCTCCAGAGAGCCGTCCTCAAAACCAACACACATCTTGACATATCTCCCTCATTGATCGCAGTGTCTCCAGGAACGGCATTCAAGGAGCCAGGAACTTTTCTCCCTACACTGTCCATTGAGTTGTCCTCAAAACCAATATACATCCTGCTATATCTCCCACATGGAAAGTGCCAGGAGGGAGAAGTGGCGATTATGTTTAGACTTTCTCGGAACTGCTTCAAATCAACTAGATATCTTTGTGCTGTAAATCTCCCAACAGCCAAACGCAAAAGCAGCAAACATCTCGCTGTATGTCCCACATCCAAAGTGCCAAGAGAGAGCTTGCTCTCCCTGTCTTTGAGTACTGTTTTCGCTGTGCCGGTTACCTCTTTGCTAACATTCTCTTCAGCGCTGCAGGGAAACCAGGAACCACGTGGAGAAGGCACCCACACTGAAAGTGCCTGGAGGGAACATTGGGGCTTCTTCTCAGTGTCTCTGACATAGGGTTTCACTGTCCCGGGAAAGTCTCTGCTAACACCCTGCAGAGCGCTGTGCCCAATCTACAGAAACGTCTTGCGGTATCTCCTACAGGGAAAGTGCCAGGAGGGAACTGTCCATCTTGTTCTCAGTGTCTCTGAGAATTGCTCTGATTATCCCTGTGACCTCTTTGCTAAGACTCTCCAGAGAGCCGTCCTCAAAACCAACACACATCTTGACATATCTCCCACATTGATCGCAGTGTCTCCAGGAACGGCATTCAAGGAGCCAGGAACTTTTCTCCCTACACTGTCCATTGAGTTGTCCTCAAAACCAATATACATCCTGCTATATCTCCCACATGGAAAGTGCCAGGAGGGAGAAGTGGCGATTATGTTTAGACTTTCTCGGA